>NC_048599.1:100442910-100622910 GCF_003668045.3 Cricetulus griseus | reverse complement strand
TGATAGACTTTTCCAGATGTTAGGGTGGGAAGAGAAAGCAAAGGAGAGGCATAGGAATGATGGAGAAGAGGAAGAATTTTTTGGGAAGGTTGAACACTTAGACCTTGGGACTAATGAAGGAAGGAAGTGCTAGTACAGGACAGAGTAGAAGTGAAGCTCAGGCAGGGATTGGGAATACAACAGCATGTGTCAGGCCTTGGATGGGAACCAGGATATTCACAGCCAGACATAGGGATCTGCTGTAGATAGCCATCAGATCACTGAGGTAAAGGATGTCAGAAGTACCAAAAAGAAACACAGCATGTCTACGTTTGCAAAAACACAGTTATGTTGGACTTTTGGGGATCTAGCAATAAACATCTAATTAAAAGCCAGTCAACAGAATAATAATAATAAGCCAAAAATAATATCTTAAAGTATGTTCTTTTGAATATTTATTTTATGTGTATGAATGCTTTCCCTGTGTGTATGTAAGTGTGTCCTGTGTGCCTGGTACCTGCAGAGGTCAGAAGAGGTAACCTAATCCTCTGCAACTGAATTACAGATGGTAGTAAGCTGTCATGTGGGTGCTGGGAATTGATCAGGATCCTCTGAAGAGTAGCAGGGCTCTTAACCTCTGCGCCATCTCTCCAGGCCCTTTAAAATATTTTCTTGCTGTTAAGTAAATTAGTATGGAAAACTTCAGCAGTGCTTGGAGAGATTTGCAATCCTTAATTTTTATTTTAATGTTTTTTATTTTCTTAGATTGTTTTATGTGTATGAGTGTTACATCAAGCCATTTCTCTAGCTCCAATTTAAAAGGTTTAATAAAACCACCGAAGTGTTTAAGACACTTAGATAAAGTATCCCAAGAATGAATGCTCACTACTATTTATGGTAGGAAGAAATAAAGGCTTGTCAATAATTAAATAGAAAACTTGTTGTGCAAACCCAGGGCTTGAACATGCTAGATAAGTACTCTGTTGAGCTCCAACTTTGGCCCCCAGTGTGCTGTTCTTGAAAGACACTGCCTCTTGGGCACACACACCCGCATCCTGTGACTCTGGACACTCACCAAGGCAGAGAGTGTCTCCTTTTCATTATAGGCAAGGATCTCTGCAGAGGCAACTGGAACTGAGACAAAGCTTTTTGCATATCTACCAGGTACAATCCCTCCTATTTTTTGGTAGGGATGGAAACCTCACAAACCATCAAAATGCAGATAACCCAGTATGTTGAACTAACTTGATACCACAAATGCTATTTGTACATAGACTCTGCACAGTCAAGTGCAGATAAGATGTCAGATATCCTCCATGATAGTTCATAGTTCTAAAGCTTTGCAGCTGGGCTGTTTCCATAGACTGTTGGCTCCTCTTTAATCTGATCACTGACACCTATGAGGAGATAGCATAAATCACATTCATTTCTTTTCTTGGCAGTTTTCTCTCAACTTCTTAATGTTATTTGGCTTCTCTACGTTTAACAATTTGAAGTAAAGTCTAATAGAATTAGGAATCAGAATTTATAAGTTAAATCTTTCAATGAGCCCAATCTCTTTTTTACCAGGATTATAAAATGTTTTAAAGTATATATATGAATATAAGAAATGAAAATGTTCCTTGTTCACTTTAAGACACAAAGCTATACTGAAAGAATATGAAGCTAATAATTTCAAAGCCAGGATTAATATATGCTCCTCTTGCATATGAGACAAGATATGCATTAATTTGACTAGGAAAGATTTCCTCATGCAAATCTAAGGACAGAGCATCTCCTCTTAGGTAAGCTGACATCTAAAATACATGACAGTGCTTCCTGTCTATGGGAAAGTGAGCTAAGAGGGCTGGTTGGCTAGTCAACAAATAGCTAACTAAAAATATAGTACTTGGGTTGACCTTTGAAGATTGTTAGGGCTTCCATAAAATAAAGGTTAAATGAAGGACTCTCAGTTAGAATGGCAGAGGCAGTATCAAGAGTATCTGGTGTGGGCATGTTGTTAGTTGCCCCATCAGATTGCCTTAATAGAAAGGATTATGATCAAAATTAGATAGACAGACAGATAATAATTAGATTGATAATAGATAGGAAATTGTGAATAAATACATGTATAAAAAGAAAAAGAAAAGGCAAGAGAATGATCTCCTTTCATCTATTGAATATGGAGAAATGAGTGAGGCATGGTCCTCAGGCTCATAGTTATCACAGTGTATGGGGAGAGGCATCAGCAACCTTACAAATGGTAGGCAGGTCAGTATTGTCTGCCTTTAAAACACTTTGAGCAAACACAAGAGCAAAGCCAGACATACAGCACCACAGAAACTTTGCACATCAACCAAGGTTGACAAGGGGTGCCCAAGAAGAAGGATCAGCTTATGCAAAGACCCTTAAACATTTTCCTGCAGAATTTATTCCTTTACCTATGTAATTATGAAAATGATAAGAAGAAAAATGTAAGTTAATCCCTTAGGTTTTTGTCATAGAATAATATTGCTGCGTCATCAAATCCTCAGATTTCCCTGAGGTAGGTATTATCTCCACTTAACAGGTGAAGGAGGAAACTGAGGCACAATAGGTTAGGCACTTGCCCAAGGTCACACAGCTAGAGGGTAGATTTCAGCTCAGGAAGGCTGGATCTATGCCCATGTTGTTAGCTGAAACATCACCATAGATACTTTAGTGGGTGAGGTGAAAGGACCGTGATGGATTGGTTCCACCAACATGACAGTTTGGAGAATATTTCCAACACCTCAAAGTCATTGGGAAGGTAGTCATCCTCAAGCATATGCTGTGTGTCCACGGTGTTGCCTGTGAGACACTACTGACTATTCCAGGGACTTCCCATTTCTATTTGGAAATTATGGTAGATGGCTGTCAGGTTGTTGGCTCAAAGCTTCTATTCTCTTAGAATGTTTTCCCTAAGCTCCTTGTTTCTCAACCATGTGCTCACAATAGGGACAGCTATGTTTATATAAGACCTCCTTGGTATCTGTGATTCACTGTAGTGAATCACTGTATCATTGAAATGGTAGTCGATGAATTTCATTGTTTTGCAATCTGGTAGGGTTGGTTGGCATCATTGGCTGTTTCCTCCACCACATAGGCAACACTGCCTATAGCTGTTGAGGAAAAAGCCAGAAAGCAGAGAGAAATGCAGTTGGAAACTGAGAGCATTTGAATATCTAGATCCTATTGTCCCTGAGTTCTAACATGCCTTTTCTTGAACTAAGGCATGTATGACAACCCTGTGGTCTTCCAAATAGTCTCTCTGTCTTAAACTAATTCAGATTCTTAGAGTAAAAAAAATGTTCTAACACAGACATAAAAGATTCATATGCATATAAAAATACTCAAAATAACCTTTATAAACAAAAATTGCTGTGCCACTGGATGGACAGATACATAGGTAAGCAGACAGACAGAATGATATATAGATAAGCAGATAAATAACTGACCAGGAAAATCTTTCATGAATGTGATTAGCAACTGAAAATTCAATTAATTATTCCAAACTTCATCTGAAGTTCTTAGGGCTGCCCTCTTCTCTGTTGCCAGGACTTTGGGGGTTAGGCGATTCTATCTACTAAAAACCATAGCATTTCCCTAACAGTTTCCTGAGTTTGTAGAAAATCTTGGAAAGATGCATTCTGAGTCCAAATAGTATAAAAGAAACTGATTGGTAACTAAACATAGCAGAGAGTCAAGCCCAGATGTGTGCTTTTTCCCTTCAAAGTCATCAGTGGACAGAAACATTCTTAATCTTCAGAGGCTGACACTTCTCAAAGCAATACCAGAACTCTATTTGCGGGTAGCCTTCCTAGATTACCACCTATTTCCCTGAATATTCCTAACAGGACCGAATTTTCACCATTGGAGATGAGTCTAAACTTTTGGAGTGAGCCAAATGTTGAGAGCCAAAGTTGTTGATTAAGGTGAGTAATTGAGCTTAGAAAACCACTTGGCATTAAAATAATTTTGAATATAAATATGAAGATAGATTTTTCTACTTCATTATTTATAAACTGCCTTTGACAGGTAGTTTTACTCAGTTATATACTGTTTAAATTTTATATATAGTTTAGCTACAAAGCAAAACTTCAGAATATTTGTGGGATTTAACTCATCTGTCTAACAGATTCATAAGTGAAAATAAGGATAGCTATTTTTCCTAAGCCTAAGGTCTAATAACATCAATACATACGCTGCCATATGCTTTTGTATATGTTATGTAAGCTTATTTTTCAAGTCAAAATTTGAGTTTTAACCTCAAAAACAATGAACTGTCATTTAGCCAGACAGTATTTTATTAGGAACAGGAGAGAACAATATACAGAGATTCTTTATTCTAATTGTAATTATTTGCTCTTTGATAAATAGAGCAGTTATAGCATTAATAATGTCCAGGGTTGTCTTTTAAAACATCTTTTTCATTTTCAAGGAATTCTTTCACCCACCCTGAGACCAACACACCTACTGGAGGACTAGTGCAGGCACTCTAGTGCTTCCAGAGAGTGCATGACAGAACACTTCCAAAACCTCTTTCCACGCGTTCTCTGGGAAGTCATTCAATATACAGGTTTCAAAGCAATCTCCCAAGTTCCTCAGAAAATACATATATCTGATTTGAAAAATCTCCTATCAGCAAGATTGGGCCAGCATTATCTTTACTGGTGATTTCTTAAATAAATAAATAAAAACCCCCAAAATCTTCTTAAAACATCGTTTCAGACACTACAGACAGAAATGTCACATGCATGGCACGGATGGCTGTTGCGCTTGCCCTGTTTCACTGTCTCGCATTCTGAGCAAACACAAAGGCTATTTTCCCCAAAGGGTTCAGAGGGCATACGATTTCATTTCTTCAGAAAATTGTTTCTCAGGATTTCAATCTTCTTAGCTGGAGATGACAAAACATAATATCAGAAACACTTATTCCTTTTATCTGCTAGATTTTCAAAGCATAAATAAAAGCTCAGCCTACATTTAAGACAGGTGAACTTAAACTTAGGAATAAACCATATATGTTGCAAAAAGAAATTTGATAATGTGAGAACATTTAATTGTAAAATGTTTAGGAGCATGATCGATGAAAAACACAAAATCCTTTTAAGACATTTTGAATTGTCAGTCTCATTTTACTCAAGCAGCATTTGATTTTTCTAAATCTTGGGGTTAATGAGACAAGTGACAAAAAATTAAATTGAACTTTTAGAAAAGGGGATTCAAATGAACACCATTTGGCTAAAGCTTCTCTTTTCTATTTCTGCATATGGTGGTGAGCACTATTTTGGTTTTCAACCTCATTGCACTCTTATTCATAAAGCATGGTATAAAAACTTTAAACCTCAAATGTTTTTAGAATAAAACAAACCATGCATCTATAAAAAGATGAGCATAATGGCTTTTTGTAACATGCCTGGTGCACTTCACAACTGGCCTTGCACAGCATTGGGTGAGCAATTCCCATTAACATTAATATGCTCTTAAGCTCCTACTGTTGTATCATTTAGGCAATAATTTGAGGATCAATTTAATTTCATGGGAATTTCACTATTCCAGGCTGACTTTGTGGCTTTGTCATACAAAGAATTTCAGTTCAGAGCACCTAAGATTTCACAGTGATTATATTTGCTGGAGTAACTGAACATGTCCACACTCACACATCTATTGCATACCTGTCACTAAACGTTTCATCATAGATGAAACCGGTTATGTAATAGGATTGCTTCTGAGGTATGATATCACCTGTCTCGTCTCAGCTTCCAGATAATTTGCAAAAATCATAACACTCTGTCATCTAGCAAACATAAGAGATACATATACCATGTTCCATTATGGTTGCCATCTTGCATTAGGGCACTGTCTTAGCAGGTCCATAATAATGCATTGATATATAATTTGGGGATGTTAACATAGTGTGTCACATGTAGGGTTTCCTTTAGACACTGGGTGTTTCAGGAAACTGTATCTGTGGTGAGGTGAAATAGCACTCACAGGGTGTATAATCACTCTGTGTTATTAGTTATGAAAAGCATCAGCAGACAGAGTAAGGGTCTTGATGGCCAGAGCAGTGTGCAGGAGAAAGGAATCAAAAACTAAGATTCTATTTCAGAATTCTTTTCAGTAGGTTTGGGCAACTAACCATATTCTTGGCAACAAGAATTACTTCTAATGGTTGCATGAAAGTTCTGAAAAGTTACCTTTCTATTCTTAGGCAGCATTTTACACATTCTCATTCTCCAGGGAAGGGAAGACTGAGGGATATGAGCATTACACTAAGACTCAAAGTTTTTGGAACATCTGGACTTTGAAGAAATGCATGGAAAAGATGTTTAAATATGTTTGTACCAAAAAGACAGCAATGCACATTCAAGGGGTCATGTGTGTTCTGATATAATAACAGTGGGTGGTGCTCTCAACTCTATAGGTCATCTAAAATAAAAACTCAAGGAAACCTCAGAATTAAACCACACCACAGAGAAAATGACTTTATGGGTATGTAAAGGACATTCCATGGAAAATACAGAATACACATTCTTTTTGATAGCATATGCACTGTCTCTAAAATAGACCTCATTCTAAATCACAAATCACTGCAACCATTGCTTATATTTTATCAGCTTATACTTCAATAAAACTAGAATCCATTAGCATTAAAACTACACAAATACATGAAGGCTGAACTATATATTCTCAAATGGTCAGTGGGTTACTGAAGAAATCATGGAGAAACTTAATGAGAATGAAAATGTAAGTTACCAGAACCTTTGAGACCCAGCTGAGAACAGCTAAAGCAGTTCTAAGAAAGGAGTGTATAATTACAAGTGCTTACATTAAGAAATCAGAAGGATCACAAAGAAATAGCCTAACACTGTGCTCAGGTATTCTAGAAAAAAAAAACACTAACAATCCTAATCTCAAAGCAGTAAATGGCTAGAATTAGATTTCAGAGTAGAAACTAATGTAATAAAGACAAAAATTGCATAGAATCAATCAAAGAATTGGTTCTACAATTTAATAAAATTAAAGATTAAAACAGGAGGCTTCATAGATTCCAGTAACATTCAGATAATCATTAGTGACCATTTTGAAAACTTACATTTGCATTTTTGCAACAGCAAGGAAATGAAACTAGCCTAAAGGTCCATCAACAGAGGAGTAGATAATGAAAATATTGTATTTTTGTATAGTCCAGTTTTATTTTTCTGTAAAGAAAAATGAAATAATGACATCTGTAAGACTATGGATAGACTATGTTAAATTAAATAAGCCAGACTCAGAAGATTAAGTCCCTGCATGTTCTCTCATACACAAAACCTAGACGTAGTTATTGTATGTGCATGCATGTATGTATTTATATTTGTGTGTTTTAAAACAGAGGGGGATCGTGTTCATGGAAGAAAAGAAATAGGGGAGAGAAAGAGAAGGTAATGGAATACTTGTGATATAAAAGCAGAACAGGACCTATCTGAGGGAAGGAGAACCAGCCAAAGTTGGGGTGGGGGCAGATGTAACAAGAGTTCTAATAGGTCTTAATAATAAAAGCCTGGAATCAGTAATATGGGAAATGCTGAGCGATCAGAGAGAAGAAGGAACAGTCAAAGCCATCTTTACCTCACTGGCTTCCCAGTAGAAAAGAGACCAAATTCCTGTTTCCTCCTGCCTATATCCCTTTTTCCACCTAGCCATCTCACTTCCTGTCTATCTATACAGACCTCCAGACCTCTATGGTTAGCTAGTGGCAAGCTCCACCCTTTGATCTTCACACAAGTTTTATTTGAACAAACAAGACATCACCACAGGCAGAGGAAAAGAAGTAGGGGCATTCTAGAATGGCATTTATTTATGAAAATTCCATCATAGAACACACACTTCATGTTTTTACCTAAGAAGTTAATTTTTAAAAATTTGAAGCCCACTAAAGTTACGAAAGTTTTAACAAGTTGTGAGGACATCCTATTAATCTCTAAACCTTAGGTTCTTTCTGGATGATTCTGTTTTTAGCTTGGCTTCCTAGGACAAGCCCTGAAGATACCCAGTCATAGCAGCCACAATAACATTCATCAAACAAACAAGATGAAGATTCTCCTGGGAGATATGTATGGCTCAAGAAATGCTTACATATATGGTATCACTTGACTTAACTAGGAAACTGAGTCAAAAATAGACCTCCCAAAGCTTAAGCATTTGTAATAAAAAAATATCAACAAAAAATAAACCCAGTAATATATTATCACAAAAGTCAACATCCTGATTTAAAAGATATTATAAAAATAATATTTATCTTGACAAAAAAAGAATACATTACCATAGTAAGAAGATAGGTAGGGATAGATTGTTTAAAGGGATAAAATGGAGCTGATTTGTAAAAACAAGGGGAAATGCCTGAATGGTACAGAAAAAAGTGCTTCTGAAATTAAGCACATGGCTACTTTTCTCTTAGTAGTAGTTTAGACCTGAATTCTGTGTTGTGAAACTTGCTGCGTTCCCCTATCGTTGATTTTAGATGAAATAATTGCCTGGGAAAATATCACGCATAACCAACAAATGCCTCCTGAATTGTATTAGGCCCTTTCTCCTATTTGCAGTTGTCTAAAAGCTAATTAGTACCATGGAAACATGGGATATACTTTACTAGAAAAGTTGTTGTCCAAATGTAGGTAAAGTATTTCTAGAAGACAGGAGATATTTAAGTGTCCTATGTGCATTCTTTTTTGACAATCTGAAGATATAAGCCTAAACAAAATAACCTCCAATATCCAACTAAAATAGCTTTTCTATTTTCGAAATGTTTCACTTTAGATGCTCTAATTCAACTTAATTTTTTACACTTGTTTCTATGCACACATGCATTCATGTACACACCACAGGCTATACGTGGAAGTCAGAGAACAATTTTAGAGAATTGCTTCTTTCTTTCTATCATGTGGCTCCCAGATATCAAACTCAGGTTTTGGGGGTTGGCAGATACCTTTACACTCAGGGTTTCAGGTTTGGTAGCAAATACCTCTGAGCCAACATGTCAGCTCTAATTTAATTTTGGGATGATGAGTAAATAAGCAATATAAGATATTATAGAAGACAATAAATTTGAATACTAATTGGTGACAGAATACTGCTTGTTACCTCCATTAAAAAGAACCATTCTCCATTTTAAAATTCCAATATAAACCATGGGAACATCCAAACAACTCAGACTATTACCAAAGCTATTAGTTGCTCTCCACAAACTAATGATAAGACCCTATTGTTGAAGATAACACCTATGTCTCAGTGAACACAGAGAAGTCAAGCTGGTGCCTTCACCCCTACCATGGTTTATGAGATAGGTACTTTGCATACTAGCAACCCTGCTATAAACTGTCCAGTCTTCAGTGGTGACCTGCCTGCAAAATACACTGTTGCATTGGTGGCACAAAAGCTGTGTAACCACTATCTAATTGGATTTAAGGTCCACTTCATGAGATGGAACCCAGGCCTGACACGATTTGGTTGGCCAAGAATCTGAGACTAGATAGGCCATAAACCTAGGGGAAAATCAAATATTGTTGTTCCTCTAAAGGAATGCAGCAATACTATGACTCCTAAAATATTCTGCTATACTTTACTCACAGATAGGTGTCTCACTCAGCCATCATTGGAGAAGCTTTCTTCTGCAGTAGATGGTGATTAATGCAGAAATTCACAACTAGAAAATATACACACAGAGAGAAACCCTGAAACACTCAGTCTTACTGGGGATTTTTCATCAAAGCCCTCCTCTCAAGACTCAAGGAACTTTGGAGTAGAGGAAGCAGAAAGATTCTAAGAGCTGTAGGGAATGATGAGACCAAGAAAACAAGTCCTCCAGACACAATGGGACTGATGAACACAGGAACTCAGAAACTGTGGCAGCATGCACATGGCCTGTACAGGTCTAAACCAGACAGGGTTCCAGCACTGAGATGGGGAAGTAGACACAAGCTCCCAGCCCTAACTCAAGCTATCTTCAACTAACAACTCCAAAAGGAAAACTTAGGTTCGCCAACAAAACCACACTAAAGGTAAGCCCCTTGCCAGAAGCAGATGGCCAACACAAAATGAACTCAAAGAATTTGGGGAGATTTTCTGTCTCATATTACTGTGTCTGGACATTTTTTTTAATCTTGCTGGTCTTTTGCTTATATATTATGGTTTTGAGTTGTGTGTGTGTGTGTGTGGTTTTTTCTCATGATCTTCCTTTCTTTATTCCTTTCTTTTATTAGATTGCCCATTGCATTTTATCCTAGTTTGTTTGTCTTTTTTACTTGCCTATTTGTTCTTTTAAGAAAAGGAAAAAGGAGGCATAAAGTTTACAGGATGGAGAGGCAGGGAGGATCTGGAATGAAATGAGGGAGGAAAAACTAACTGGACTATACTGTATGAAAATACTTGATTTTCAATTAAGATTAAAAAGAGAAATTCTGGCATAAGAGAAGGCATGGGAAACATGAAAAATGGCAATCAAGTCATCTATCAGTGATGCCCACATTTTGGGGAAACGTATCCAAGAGGATGTCTTCCTTTATAGTCCTTTAAAGATACACTTGTGAAAATAAACATTTTCTACCTTTTGGAGATTGTTCAGTTAATTCATGGCCAACAGGCTATGTTCTAATCCATTGCTTTGAACAAAAGGATGAATCTGCCCAAGGCTCTTTCTTTGGCTCTTCTTGATTTTAAGTAGTAGCCCAGGTAATCTATTTTATTCAACACAAAATAAAAGCAGTGGTTGACTTTCATAACTGCCTTTGTTCTACCTTGTTGGCCCCCTTTTGCCCTATTTGAATAGTACTGTGTCTCCCTCACATCCCATTCTTAATGAGGTTATTTACCTTGCATACCCAATGAGATTGTACCTTATATAATAAATTCTCTGCTCTGAGCTATGTCTGAGGGGGGCAGCCTAGTCAGCTATTAAAAGGTATAACCTTTTAACTGAGATTGGTCTTAAGGCTGGACACAACTTCTACACTGAATTTCCAATTACTTAAAGATGTCACTATAGCATACAGAGGTGTTTACATTTACATACACTAGTGGATGGGCCTTACAAATACACACTAACTACTAAATGACTTTTAAAAGCTCATTTGCTACCACATGTATAAATGCTCTTGCTTATGTATGTTAATGAAATACATGTGTGCTAATAATGCAAGCTGGGCATTAAAGAATAATCATTTTAATGCATTAGCATTGCTATCAATTATGTGTGCTAATGAAATGCATGCAACTACAATTCATTTGGACTCTAAATTTCCTTCCAGTCAGTAATTGTTTTTCTCCCTCCACCTAGCTGTATACCAGAAGCAGTAACATTGACTACCTTAATTTCAACTTATCACCACAGTGAGAAATAACAAGCTAAGAAATGTCCAAAAGTCTAGAGGCAAACAAAGGTAAGGAAACCTGGATAATCTACCATTTGACAATAAATTTAGCCCACCATCATTGATGGGATGGTAGTAGAGCCTGTTAGTAATTGAAAGGAAGTGGGGGGATGGGCTCAGTTACTTCGTTGAGTCCATACCATTTGAAGTTATTACTATTAAAAAGCACTTTAAATAAATACATTAAATAAAATTGCTTTAATTAAAAATCAATTTAATAAAACTTTTTCTTGAAATTCTTTCTCATCTTTTGTTCAATCTTTTTATTGACACAAAGTCTCACTCTGTAATCCAAGCTGACCTATAACTCACAATGAAGCCCAGGTTGACCTCAAACAAACTCAAGGCAATCTTACTTCATACTCAGATAATGAGACTAGAGGTGTGAGCCACCATGTCCTGGGACTTTTGTACAATTTTCCCCCCAGGGGAGAGTATGAACACAGTCCTCCCACTACCACAAATTATGTACCTGACTTTCCCACATTTGGAGAAATACAGGGGTCAGTATATATGGTGTACAGTGGATAAGCCTAGCCCTGGGAAAGCTACCATGGTGATCATGGCATCTCCCCTGTCATATAAGTATACTTTTGTATGTCTTACTTTCAGATTTTCATTAACTTGGTCAGTGTGCTTGATGATGCTTCACTAACCTAAAAATCACGTTTTCAGTGCTAACCAAGTATGGTGCTAGTCAAATCAAATAACTACATGGAAAAGAATGGAACTTGATCCTTATGTCTTACACTTCACAAAACTGAACTCCAAATGTATCAAGGACCTCAACATAAGACCTGAGGTCCTGAATCTAACAGAGGAAAAAGTAACGAATATGCCTTAGTTTATTGGCGCAGAAAGACTTTCTAGTCAGTACTCCAAAGCACAGGAAGTAACACCAACAGTTTAGAAGCTTGGGAGATGGCTCAGTGGTTAAGAGCACTGATTGCCCTTCCAGAGGACCTGGATTCATTCCCAACACCCACATAATAACTCACAACGATTTATAGCTTCAGTCCTAGAGGATTCAACACCTTCTTCTTGACAATTCTAGCACCAGGTACCAGGCATACAAATGGCACACAGACATGCATGCAGTCGAAACATCCATACACATAAATTTTTAAAAGACCCATCAGTAAATAAGACCTCATAAAACTAAAATGCTTTGTACAGCAAAGGACACAATCATTCAAGTGAAGAGGCAGCTTACAAAATGGGGGAAAAAATCTTTACCAGCTATCTAATAGAGAATATCTAGATTATACAAACTCAGAAAATTAAAACCAAAAAAACAACCCAATTCAAAAAATGGTTGCATGGAACTAATCAGAGAGTTATCAAAAGATGAAATACAAATGACTAAGAAACATTTGTTTAATGTTCAATATCCTAAGCCCTCAAGGAAATGTAAATTAAAACTACTTTGAGATTACCCCACTCAGAATAGATAAGATAAAAACAAAATGATGGCAAAAGCAAGTATGGGCATAAGGCAAGGGGAACATTTATTTATGGCTGGTGGGGGTGCAAACTGGCGCAGCCACTATGGAAATCAGTGTGAAGATTCCCAAAGAAGCTAAAAGTATATCTACCACATGGCCCAGCTATACCACTCTTGTTCATATACCCAAAAGACTCTATATTCTACTATAATGGTACTTTCCTATCTATGTCTACTGTTGCTCTAGTCATAATAGACTGGAAATGGAAACAGCCAAGATGTCCATCAACAAATGAATGAATAATGGAAGTGTTTTATATATGCACAATGGAATATTATTCAGATGTTAAGAAAATTAAATTTGCATATAAATTAATGAAGCTTGAAACAATCATCACAACTTGCTATTGGTGATTACTTTTCTCCTCCTACCAGAATAATGCAAAGTACCTTGAACACCATAAACACTCATCAGTCAGGAGGAGTGAAGCTACTACTTGGCTGCCAGCTGTTTCTCCATGTTTGATGACCTAAGTTTTGTCTTCAACAATAGGACCTTGCCATTAGTTTGGATTTAAACAGAAAAATATTGCATGTTTTCTCTGGTATATGGATGTTAGTTGGACAGCTAGTAAGGGAAGATAAGGGGATCTTCCAAGGAAGGAAAAATAGAATATAGTATTATAGAGAGAAAATAGGGGGAAAGGGATTAAATGGGGAAGAGATGGAAGAGCAAGGTAAAGGAAGAAATATGGGTAGAGACAACTAACACTAAAGGTCTTTTTAAAAGCCATATGGAAACCTACTATTGTAGAAGCTTCCTAAAGGAATTTACATACATGATAGATAGATAGATAGATAGATAGATAGATAGATAGATAGATAGATAGTCAGACAGATAAAGTAGGTTTACCCTGTAACAGTATGAGAATGCTTCTACTAGACATGATAGGCTAATATATTTAAAAAGTGCCAAGAACAGGTTATTTCTTTGAAGTTGTTGGCCACTGAGGTCCCATGGACCCCACCCTATATTACAGACTACTGTGCTATTGACAACTTCTGTAACTTGATGGTAAGACTTTATTGCTGAAGACACCATGTATTGAGTCACAGAGCATGGATATATCAAGCTGGTATTGACTACAAATAATTCATCCCTATTGGCTAACTTTGCACACTACCAAAGGAGAAAAAAATAATCATCAATCTTAGCTGTGAACCCTGGAAGCTACAATAATGTCTGGTCTGACAAGACAAGTGTAATAATAGAATGAACATCATGGAGTGACCACCACTTTCTTTTTTGCATATTTTTTATTTGAATTAGAAACAAGATTGTTTTACATGACAATCCCAGTTCCCTTCTCCCTCCCATCCTCCCATACCACCCCCCCCCCCATCAACTAAAACCCTACCTATCACATATCCTTTCTGCTCTCCCTGGATGGTGAGGCCTTCCATAGGGTGTCACCAGAGTCTATTGTATCCATGACCAACCACTTTCTAATTGGATTTCAGTCCCACTCTACAAGATGAAACCCATACCTGGGTACCATTGTCAGGCCAATAATCTATGGCTAGACAGGTCATAGAGTCTAAGGAAGAACCTACTATTATTATTTTACTAAATGGGCATAGTATTAAACCAAATCCTAAGGACTCATTATTATACCCATAGACTAATGCATATATCAATCCTAATCAGAGATGAACACAGAGACCCATAACTGGTCAAAGTGCAGAGAACAAGAGATTGCAGAATGCTCAATCCTAAATAGGATATTTATATCATACCCTCTCCTCCCAGGGCTCAAGTATCATTGTAAAAGACAGGGTGGAAAGACTATAAGAGCCAAGGTACTGAATAAATGCAAAAAACAGTGTCTTCTGAATACAATGGGGCAGGTATGTATATGAGCTCAGCAATTGTGATGCCATGCACAAGCCTGGTGCAAGCCCAAGCCAGACAAAATCCCTGCATGGAAAGGGAAAGTGGACACAATGTCCCACCTCTGGCAAAGTAGCTATTGGCAACTGATAGCTGTTGGAAAACAAAAGCCAGTTTTCTTTAAGAGTTTTGCCCTTGGTAAATCGATCACACTGCACTGGAAGGCTACACATCCAAGAATATATGGGCAGCACAAATTGGATTTGATGGAGGAAAAAAGGTCACAAAGTTTGGTGGGTTGGAAAGAGGGGAGAGTTGAGAAGAGCTGGAGGAGGGTGAATATAATCAAAAAACATTGTACAAAATTCTCAAAGAATAAAATAAAGAAAACAACAGCCCAAAAAGCAATTCTCTTGAGTCAAAATACTTTGGCTACAATTCGCAGGAAAGGAGTAATTAGAAGGAGAAAATCCTGCACATAAACCATCTTGTTCCTCTCCCCTGCAGAAGACCCAGGGAAATCTAGCCTACTTACTAATGCTTAGGATCTCATAGATTGTACCCGGACAACTCAAATATGTATTGACAACCTACCATCTTACAGGTATTGTAAACATAGCAGAGAACAAAACTTCAGATAATTCTGGCAACAAGTATTTTTTTCTGCTGGTGGAGAGATGATATAGCAAATATATATGTGTATATAATATAGTATATTAGACAAGGATAATATTGCTGCCAAATGCTGGTAATAATAGTGAAATTAGTTTTAATTGAATAAAGAAAGCAAGAAAGGGGAGTGAATGAATATTTTTAAAAGGATATGATCGGGTCAGAGACAGCAAGTTGTTATCTGAGTATCCAAGGTAAGTTTAAGGCAGAAAAAGGGGATACAGGAAGAGGACCACTACACAGGCATAAGGATGAGCTGTATAAGGCCTGGAAGCCATTGTGACGACAGGCTTCCACTATAAATACAAAGAGCAATGATAGGAGAGCAGGTGAGTGCCTATTACAACAGCCTAGATGAGAAATGAGAAGGCCTTGAATCTGAAAGAAAAGCTGAGCCCACAACTGGAGTCAGTAACCTTCTATGTCGCAAAAACATTTATATTATAACTTCTACTTCATAGCATTTAAATATTATAAAATGTAATTCATCAATAAGGATACAAATTAGTGGCTCCTGGGTGTTAAAATTTATCATACATTATATTTGTATGTGCATCATTTAAGGTTGCTGCATATCTACTTTGAAGATTGAGTCCATAGTCATGGCAAGCAAAGCCTCAAAGCTAAAAAAGAAAATGATTACAAGTTAATTTATACATAATGAAATTACACTGACACATCTTATAGTCTTATATTTGTGTATTATGAAGTGTGAATATTGTTACAACAAATAGAATGGTTTCTGAAGACATTTTTATTATTTCATACACACACACACACACACACACACACACACACACACACACACACCTTTACCACATGCATGTCTGGCACCCAAGAAACCAGAAGAGAGCAATGGGGCCCCTGTAACAGGGATTATCAGATGATTGTGAGCTGCAATGTAGATGCTGGGAATGAACCTGGGTTTTCTGTAATGGAGTGCTGTTAACAACTAAGCCATCTCTCTAGCTCTGCAGAATTTTTAGTAAGATGAATAAACACCTTTAAGTAAAGAGGTAATAATTATTTTGAATCAACAAGAACTGAGATCTGAAAGGAGTCATGATCTTATAACAGCTAAAGTACAAATTTTGTTTTTGTTCACTCACTTTTGTGGTGTTAAGGAAGGAATCCAGGACCTCATACACACACAGGCAAGAGCTTTTACATTGAGATACACCTTGTGCTGTATCTTTTTAATAGTATATATCATTGAAACAAAATACAGAAGAAGTCTCAATATAGGTTTATTGGAAGAGGTATTAAGCATTTGCAATTCTAGCTTTCAATCAGGAGTCTCTTTAGCTTCGTTTTACTTTACAAGTCTCATGTAATAGCTATCCTTAAGTGATTAAAGATACAATCCTCTTAGGTAAAAAAAAATTGAATCAAATAATTGATAAATAACTTTGTGGAATCTGCATTCTATGAAGCACAACATAAAACATTAAAATAAAATTTTAAACAAAGAGTTCCCTGGACTTCTGGAAAGGATGCCATTCCATGCAAAGGCTTATTGTCAGGTCCAGGAACTGCTCTTGGGAGTGTCAGCAGAAGCAGTTGAAAGAAGACAAGCCACTTCTCTTCCCAGAGTCTCACATTTGCCCATCTAAAACATCTGACAATAATCTGCTGCAATATGCATTTGGAGAAAGTATGCTTTTTACAACTATCACAGTGTAAGAATTACATATAAATAGGAATTATGAAAAGTGCATGTAAGTTCATAAAGAACTAAGGCAAAGGTTAATCCTTACCAAAAATTCAACAGAACACGCTAAATACTGAAGGTGAAAGTGCTGGGTGAGCACAGTCTAGAACATATGGGGAGAGGAACCAGGCACACAGGGTTTCCAGATCCACACATTAAATGAAGAAGGGCAAAGGTCTGACACCTGTTCCTCTAGGTAAAGCTCTGGGGTTGGAAGCTATGAGTAGCAGCCACCCATACCCTTTCTCCCCTAGCTTCCACTGTACCAAAACAAATACCTAGCAGACAAGAAAATCTAAACCTAAGATTTTTTTACCATTCTGGTGAAAAAATTTAAATCCCAATGAAGGTGAATACTGGGGCACAGTGCCTTGCCCCCCCAAAAAAAATCAGTTAAGCTGTGGAGAACTACTGTTTACTAAACACTGTGAAGACAGTTTGAATCTACCTAAGGAACACTGGATTCCCCCAGGGAATATCCAGTCTGTGCAAAAGTTGCATTATTTGTATAAACCAAACCAACAATGTGAACTCAGAACAAACATATTGATGAGACAATAAATGCGTAATTATTTTAATCCCTTAAGGGAGTATCCTATTGGAAAGGTATTTTGTTGTGTTGCGTGGGTGGCTGGCTGGTTGGCTGATTGGTTTTCTGGACAGTTTTCTACTATTTAGTCCATTTAGCCTTGGAACTTGAAGGGCACACAAGCCAGTTAAAGATGGCGCTGAGAGGAAGTTGGGAGGGCAAGTCCTGAGATGTTTACAAAAAAAGGATGATTGGTTGCCAAGATTGAACCAGATGAGGTCACTTCATGAATGGCTCATGTTCACTAGGTAAAGCATAGGGTGCCTAGGCACATGATACGCTGACCTTTTAAAACCATTGGCTGGCTGCCCCCCACCTGTGGTTTTTTGCTTTAAAAGATGCTTGCTGTGGGGCAACAAATGAGTTCCTGCTTGACTAGACTCCCTGCTGTGTCTGGGGATCCTGGGAAGCTGGGTAACTGGCAAGCAGCGCACTTACCCTTCCTTCGACCCAGCTCAGCCTACTGTGGTTGAACTAAGACCCTGAAGGAACTGTCCTGTAATCCAGACTGACCTGGAACTTGTGATCCACCTACTTTGGCCTCCCAAGTCCTGGGATTACAGGCATACAATATCATGCTTTGAAAGACAATTAATTAAATGACACAGAATCAAAGAGTGTAAATGCTTCAGAAATTCATTCAACATTAATAGAAATATAATTCATGCATTTGTAAATTTATGCACTGTGGTGATATATTGTTTATGATCTAATCAAGCAACTGGAGATCAAAATGCAAAGCTAGCTACAACCATAGAGACAAGTAGTGGTGGCACACACCTTTAATCCCCGGACTTGGGAGACCGAGGCAGACAGATCTCTATTAGTTCAAGGCCACAATGAGTTACATAAAACCTAGTCTGAGAGAGAAACAGCTTACACAAAGATGATCTCAGCACTTGGGATCACAGGCCTTTAATCCCAGAACTAGGGAGGTAGAGACAGGAGTGATATGGCTGGGCAGAGAGATGAATATAAGGCAGGAAGAGACAGGAACAGAGAGCAGTGCAGTATGTATTGTACTCTGAGGATCTATGAAGACAGGATCACCCATTTCAGTCTGAGGTAGAGGTAAGAGCTAGTGGCTGGCTGCCTTGCTTTTCTGATCTTCATCTTGAAGCTTGAACCCCAGTATCAAGAACTGATATTCTATTATTCATGTTACAATGCACAGAACAACTTCAATCATCTTTTGTGTTACTACAAACTAATTCCATTCTTGGTATCCTAGAATAATTATAGTAAACAAAGCAAGCAGAATAAATATTGTACTCCCTACTTGCTAAATAGAGAAGTCAGTAGGCAACAGAATACTCTTTTTCAGTTTCTTAATATCTGCAACAGAGCTTCAGAAAACTTGGTCAATAACTTCTATATATTCTTTACTTCTACAAATACTGAATAACATTGTTATTAATTATTGTTACAGCATATTTTAATCATTTTAAAGTACTTTAGGTAAAGTTTTAAAAATGTTAGTCAAAATCCAACCTTACCAAATGCTTCAGAGTGGATGATACAAGAAGCAGTGAGCAAATATGTGGAGAAATGGGAGGGAAAGAGGCGCAAAGTGGTGAAAGTGCTGTGGAGAGGCAGAATGAAGACACGATGGACATGAAGACCAGGCTGATGGAGTGCCCTCAACTGCCACAAAGGGCCATGTTTGGGTCTGCGGCCCTACGGCAGCCAGAATCTGTGTTGATGTCCCATGGCCCATGTTACCACCAAAGGCCAAGCAGGTATCTGTGGTCTGAGTTGCCACCTGAAGCCATGGTGACATCTGGGCCAGAGTGGCAGCAGAAGCCCATGTCAGGGTTTATGGACCTATCGAAGCTAGGGTCTGTGTTAATGTCTGTGGCCTGTGTTACCACCAAAGGCCATATGGATGCCATAGTCTGGACTGTCACCCAAAGTTACGTTGATGTCTGAGAGCTGTGCTGAACTGGCCGAGGCCTTGCTGGCCCTGGGAGAGCTGGCCCCGCCCCTCAATGGCTGTTGCAGCAGGAAAGCTGTTCCCAGTGGTATGGGTGAGGGAGAGCTGGCCCCAGAGGCCTGGGCACAGGAGAGATGGCAGCATTCCTTGCCAACCCTGGGAGAGCTGGACCCACCCCTTACCAGCCATTGCAGCAGGAGAGCTGGCCCCAGTGGGTGCTGGAGAGATGGTCTCACCCTTTGCCTGAGGGGCGCTTCCTGGAGGAAGTCCTGGCAGGCCAACCTAGCTACCACCAGTTTCACCTCTAGGGCTTTGAGTTAGCCCAACTCAACATCTACACCATCTGTGACCTGCTAAAGCACGTGAAGGGACCTGTCCCCCACGACTGGGACAACAACAGGAGGAGTCTCAGTGAGGGTTCAGTACTAATGGTGTACCAGAAGCTAGAGGCCTTGAACCAGACCAACAACTCATTGCATTGAATATTTGCAAAAAAAAATATTTTGTTGGGGCAAAAGGACTGTGTGACACACTACAGCTTCCAATACCACTATGATGAATGAATATGTGATGGAGAGGAGGGCAAGATGGACGAGCGAAGGTATTTTTTTAAGTCACTTTCATCATTTTTATTTATTTTTCATTTTCTTTTGGGAGGAGGCTACAAGGGTGGAGGGCAAACATGGAAGCCATGGAAAGTGAGTGTGATGGGGGGCGAGGGATGATGTAAAATTCCCAAAGAATCAATTTTTTTTTAATTAGGTTAAAAAAGAGTGGAGAATATATGAAATACTTACACAATGGATACCTAAGTTCAAACCTTGTCTCTTGCCTCTACCACTTACTGAATGACCTTACAAGATGTGGATAAAAACTGTCTATTCCAAAGAATCATTCTATGGCTCAAATAATACTGTGAATATAAAAGGTAGGATAAATATTAAATTATCAATAACAGTTCCACCCCATAGGAAACTAATACATCAAAATGCCTCCAACTACACTGTTATAGTCAGACATTTAAAACATGTAACTCTTAATAGCCCTACAAAACCTCACATATACTATAAATCTATCTGTATTTTAATCTCCTAAATAGTGAAATTAATTTTCAAACCTATTACAAATTGTCATAAATTCTCAATTCGTGAGGCTTGTATCATATTTTGTAGTAACTGTCCTTTGTTGCAGGAAAATTGTAAACCAAACTATACTAGCATGCATTACTACATACTTAGCATAATCACTTTTAAATTTATATACAAAGCCGATTGTAGGAAATTATTTGAACACACTTAAGAAATAGTCTCCTCAGTTGTAATATGTCCAAAGAAATATGTTAAGGGATCATGGCACCATGTTGAATATAATAAAATAAGTACTTATTAGAAGACAAAAGCTTTGATTCATTTCTCTTAATTAGAAGAATTAATGAGCTGTGCATATCTATATATATGCACATAAAAGCAGGCAGAGGAAATATGCAAATACGGGGAGAAGGACCCTAATAGTGCCAAACAAGCTGAGAGTGCTTTAAACTACTGGAAGCCATTTGAGCTCTGGTTCCTTCCTAATCCTTAACCCTGTATCGTTCAGAAAACATTCATTCCTCCTCTCCATTTTCTAGGTAACAGAAGTCTCTGGATTTTATTGCTCACATAAATTCTTTTTCTTTCCAGACTCTGGTTCTCTCCCACTTTTAAAGCTGAATTTAAGTCAACTCTTTCCCAAAAGACTTACACATATAAAAATGTTCTGAATTTGAAACTAAAAGTATTAACTAGGGTCTGGCAATCTTTCTGCAACAGGGATCTGCTATAGGCCATTGTTCTAGATTTTAAGTTTATTTTAAAATGGTAAATGTAGGTAGTCAGAAATAAACTATGAATAAGTAGTAAAAATTGATAGTCAACTTTAGAAAATTAAGGAGAAAAGAAAAAGAGTAATGCATATCTCACAGTTGAAATAGTCAAGTTCTGTTTATGTATACCCAACATCACACACACACACACACACACACACCTGAATTCTCATACATAAGATCAGACCATATATACTGTAACTTTGTATCCACTTTTCTCTTAATACCAAACAAGCATTCCTCACACCATTGTTTTAAAATTTTAAAAGATTTTAAAGGAATTAAAGACCCTCCCCCTTTCATTCTGATCATCTATTTTTTTCACTATACTAAATAATTCAAACTGAAAACAAAAATGCAGAAGAAATTAAGGGAGAGAAATTAAGGTAAGATCTGAGACTATGCATCCATGCTCTCAGCTATCTACATGGGAGGGGGAAACTCATTACCCTTGGCAGCTGCTCCAGGTCTGTAAAAAGCAAGTTAAAGGGCTGCAGTCTTTTCTTGGTGGCAGATGTCCACAAAGCCGCAGATGATAAGAAGTGGACAGTGATTGATTCTGGAGTTTGGTAACAGCAGTTCATGTGAAAATAGCTACAAAAAGCAAATTCTGGTCCTACCCAGAGAGTATCTTGCTTAGACCCAGTTTTGCTTTAAGAATATAGCTAATTATATAGCAGTATTAAATAATTTATAAAGTATACAAACTCAAAGGACTAAATATTAAAAAGAAAGCCCACAGGAGAGAAAACTTTGTGTTAAAAAGATAGAAAGCTAGCCAGGCAGTGGTGGCGCACGCCTTTAATCCCAGCACTTGGGAGTCAGAGGCAGGCCTCTGTGAGTTTGAGACTGCCCTGGTCTACAAGAACTAGTTCCAGGACAGGCTCCAAAGCTACACAGAGGAACCCTGTCTCGAAAACAGAGAGAGAGTGGGGAGGAGGGGGAGAGGGAGAAGGCTGTAAAATAGCTAAAAAAAATTATGGTGCTGGGAATAAAGTTCAGTGGTTGAGTGCTTACACTAGGCCCTTGGTTGATTCTCTAGAACTAAAGGGACAAGAACAAGATAGAGAAAAGTAGACATGAGTGAGGAGAACTTGCTGGGAGGGGAGAACTGGAAACTACTAAAGAATAAAATGGAATGGAATAAGTGGAGTGTACTGATTCCTCACAAAACTCCATCTTATTTTCAAAACTTAAAACTATGCCACATTTCAAGCCATTCTTCCATACAAAAGTGATCATTAATAAAGCTATCATGAGTCCAAAATCACACTGAATACACTTTTCCATTAGTTTTATCACTTAGTGTGGCTTCTGTCCATGAAGACAGTTTGAAGAATTCTCTAATGCCTGAAAAAAGATTCAATTTTTTTTACATCAGTCTAAACACTACTATAATGCTGAGTATTCAATTGGCAGTTAAGTATTCCCCATGGCACAACTGCCGCCCCCTTTGACTCCTGGTCTTCTTAGGAAATTAAATATGTGTTCTCTTTCAGTATCAATGTGTATACACATACAAAACTGTACAAAAGCATTCCCAGAGACCTCTGAACTCCTTCGATCTCTACTAACAATCTCTGTTTCAGAAAAGGAGGGATTTAAAGACAACTAGTAGAGTGGCAAACTGAGTCCCAGAACAATGAAGACTGAATGGAAAGTACAGAAAGAACTTGAACATTCTGGTTCACACTGCCCAATGCACATTTCATTTAGCATTTAGTTAAGTGAAGTCACCGTGTTTTCATCTCAGAATTTCATATGGTTGAACTGGGCTATCAGACAAAACAGAGGCTAGGCTCCCAGGCTCATTTCTATCCCCATGCCTGGGTCATAGATAGCATCATCAGAGAGAAAATGAATGACTAAATGAATACACTAGGACAAAAATCCTACAGATGGCAATATCTATATGCAGCACCGTGTTCTCACAAGAGTCCTCATTATCACTGTTCTCTCAGTTGACTACAAAAGAGTCCTTAGTATCACTGTTCTCTCAGTTGACTACTTGCATATGTACTTTAAAAAAATCATTTGGTAAAATCAGTTAGATTTGTGTCTTAAAACTTATTCCTAAAACACAAAATAGCTTTACATTAATCTGCCTGTTATCAGAGCAATAACTAACAATCTTTATTAATGAATAAGATCTTATGAAAAACCAAGTTTGTGTTGGAAATAAATGTATAAATTACAACTATTTCCAAAAATGCTAACCTTTACAAATTTCATAACTGGAACTTAAATGCATTTTTAATTTTTTTTGCAAAAATTGCATGGAAGATAGAAACCAAAGCACCATTCCAATATACTAAAGGTAATTGCTGCATCTACTGTTCATGTCATGTTGATGTATGACTATGTAGCAAAGGTCAACCTTCTGCACTCATACATTATCAAATTTGAAAGCACAATATTTGATTCTGACCAACCTTTAAACTGCCCACAATATGTGTGAAAAATAGATGGAGTTTTACCTTGGTTTAAAAAAAAAGAACCCATGTTTCGGAAGCAGAAAGGTCAGGAAGGCAGTGGCAGGGTTAGATGTCAGTACTATGAATCTCACAGTGTCTTAGCTTATCAGTGAGGTCTAGTACAATGATTACAAGCAAAAATTGCTATACTAATGAAGACAAAGACCTAAAAAATTAAATAGCGCAGGCCCTCTGACAGAGGGCAGTACCTGGTGGACAATAATGCAAAAATAAGGACATAAATCACTCTAGAGATAATAAAAACCCACAGTACACCCATCATTTGCATGCCTGTGGAAGGCACTGGTGAGAACACAAGTCTCAGCTGACATACCCTTCACTACTCATGCAGAGTGCAGCAGCCTGAAACTCAGTTTCCTGATCAGAAGACATTTCAGCGCTTCTCACACTTTTCTTCCAATTCCACATACACACAAAACCCTGCTGACATACAACTTAGTAGTCATGTGGCATCCTGGATTCAAAACTAGTGTTTTCTGGGTAGAAAAATTGGTCTTCAGAATCTACTGAAACCTGAATAGCTGCTAGTCTCTCCATCAGGACTAGGGGACAGTAGGAGCAGAAATGGAGAATAGCAGAACAAAAATCTCTGCTTTCAGTACACTATGATTAATATACTATGTACTTGGGATGGGAGCGCTGGTTCATGGCACATGTATGTGGAGGTCAGAGGACAACTTCCCGAGTCAGTTCTTTCCTTCCACCATGCCGGTCCTTGAACTCAAGTAGTCAGGCTTGGCAGCAAGTGCCTTTACCAACTGAGCAATTTTTGCCTGGCTATGGTTACTTTGCAATAAACTAGACTATAGGAGGTTGCTGTATTTTAGGGAAGAAAGGTCTTACAATTGGAAAAAAATCAAAAAAGGTCCTTGAAACCCAAAAGAAAAATGTGGTGAAAAATAACAGCAAGAATCCATCAAAACATTCAAGCAAAATAGGTCTCAAGAATATTAAATTTATTTCAATCTATATTCAGTTTTGATTACAAGACCCAATGCATTCTAATCTAAAAACCCATACACTATAGCTATGTGAACACATAGGTGAGAATAGAAGTTTATTCCAAATTTATTTTTTGAAAGACTGTATAAAGCAAACCACTATTAACTTATAAAATGTATCAACTCCTAGGAAGTAGGAAAAGCCTTTGGAATTCTTGCTATACACAGTAAGACATGAGTAGTCAGATTCATTTTTAGCAAACAGCTTATAGTTCATAAAACACACATTGGAATGTCTAAATTATACAAGCACAGAATCCATTTCCTTTTGCTCTGCTTTTCTTTGAGGCAAGTACCCAACTTTAAAATGTATATACTGGCCTATATATTGAAAAAGGAAATATTCTTAAATTATATTGCATACAAGAAGGTCTGTGAATCTAGGCCCCACGAGATCCAGGTATCAAAAAACAGCAACTTAAGAAAAGCCCTAAGCTAACATTAGTCATAGCATCAAATGGGTTAGAAATGGGTAAGTAAAAACCAATACAGAGCCTGATATGATGGTGCACAGGCTTTAATGAAAGCACTGTGGAGGCAGAGGCAGGTGGACCTCTGAGTTTAAGGCCAGTATGTTTGTGTGTGTGCTGGGAGGGGGGGGGAGTGTAAGGGCTGTTGAACCCAAATTAACTTACCTGCAATTTGTAAACCCAGCCCAAGTAGCAGCTCTTTTAAACAAGGGCCTTGCTTTCTCCACTTTCCCACACCACTGCACGTGTGCTTAGCTCAACTCCAGCTTAGCTCATTCATGTTACTGAGGCTCTCCTATGCCAGGCACCAGAACACAAACAATATATCCTAGCCTCTGATTAGTGCCTTGAGCAAGCACTCACTTTCTACTCCTAACTCCATGATTCATAGGAATTTCAGGCAGAAACAGCACATCAACCTCTTGTGTTGGCAAAAGCAAGTTCAGTACTTAGTAATCAGAATCTACCATCTGATTATATGTGTAGAAGATCTTGTGCTAAGTTCTGGTTTACTTTGGTTTGAGATCAAGAGGCGACAATAACGAAGAAACATGGTCTATCTCCAATATTCAATGAGAACTGACAAGCAGAAATAACAAGCAACCAGATGCTTCCTGCATAAATGGCACGTGAGATGCTACACAAGTATGAAAAACTGAAGAGCCTTGGCCTAATTCCTTCAGTTACCAAAGGACTACTCACAGGTGATGAAAAAAAAGCAGTTCCAGTCACCATTTTAAATCCTATTTTCAGTCCCATCAACCAGAGAGTTTTAGGAAATGAATTTAATCTCCATGTGACACTGTTCTCTCCTTGAAGTCACTGGGAGAACCCTAAGAGAATGCATGGGATAGTACCTAGAGCATAAGCCTGGCCAACAGGCGTATTACAAATATGTACACCAAATGTCCTGCCTGAAACACCCTTCAAAGCAAACTAAGAAATATTTATTTCCATGAAAATACATTTTTCCCAATTTTCCTAAATCAAATGCCAGAGATCTGGTAAAAGTCTTGAGTAGCTAAAAATTTGGCCTCTTTCACAGAATTCTGGACTGAGGGAAGCTTTAAGAAAACTTTTAATCTTCTCAGAGTACTTGCAACATTTATGAGTTTTGATGCCAAAGGAAAATGGGGGGAGGTGGCCAGCATACTCCTGAACCCACCTGTCAGTGATGGGACAACAGTCACAAGCAAACATGCCCAGCTTTTTTGCCAGACCAAACTCAGGTCCTCAAGCTTACAAAAAACACTTTCTCAGCTCCGACTTCAGCAATTCTGGTGAAGTCTTTTATTTTTACAATGATTTCATTTGTGTATAGGTGGGCATGCATGTGCCACAGCAGGCATGCAGAGGTCAGAGGACAGTCTGAGGAAGCTGATTCTGTCCTTCCACCATGTGGATACTGGAAATCAAACAGGTCATCAGGCTTGGCAGTAGGTGGCTACCTTTGCCTGCTGAGCCGTCACTCAGGCCCTAAAAAGGTTAAAGGTAACAACAGTAAAAAAATAAAACAAAAGTAGAAAATGCCAACTAGTTAAAATAAGCTGAGACAAACTGCTCACAGGTTGATGCAATTAAATAAGGTTTTAATTCTTCACTCAGTTTTTGTTTTCAAAGACATAAATTTTACATATTTATATAATTGTCTAAATTCAAAATATATTTATCTACTAACCAGTAGTATTAATACACTTAGAAATTTAATAAACTTGAAATACATCAAATTATAAAATTATTATGATCTAACAGGTCTCAATACACAACTGTTTCTACCCTGATTTATTATTACTTGGTATTTTTTGATGGTTCTTTAGTTGGTGAAATGTATCTAATGTCTTCTACATTGTTTATGCTATTGTCCTAGAGCAGAAAACAGCTGTCCTCCTGAATCCACCCTTCAACTGATACATACAAAACTTTAACAGGTTGTATGGTAATTAAGGTAAGTACTGTCAGGTGGAAACAAAAGTTGCTAAAGAAATTCTAAACTTACCAAGATTGAAACATTGAAAATTAATAGTTCAATAGAAATTGTCCTGCATTAAGTTAGATCTGACTTGGCTCAGACGCCCACTGTCCCTGACCTAAAACTGACAATCATTCTGCATTGCGGAACTCAGTGTATAGTATTTAATGGCAATCATTACATAGTAAAAATCACCACCACCACCACCCCCACACACAGCTACAGACTTGATTCTACTGTAAAGGTGAGTATGCACAATAAGTTCACCATGAAAAATGCATAGTTTAATCAACAATAAAATGTCTAACCTTGGGTTCCAAGTGGAGCTACTCCAATTCAGTAACTATATATTGAGTTCCTTGGTTATCTACATAAACAGGAGGTATTTCAGGAACAAGAGCTTACCCCAGGAGGCTAAGAGAACTCTGTATATATTCAGCACTAAAAAATAATAATCTGTGTATACTGAAAGCATGCATGTGGTGAAAGGGAGGTAGTAGGGACAGTAGTTGTAACAGAAAAAAAAAAAAAAAAAGATGTCAGAGGCAAGTAGGAAAACTGCCTCAGGCTTTGTGGGTCAGTACCCTAAGTTCAGATTGCCTCTCTCAAACAAACACAGCAATCATAGAAGACCGAAGCAAAGGTCTGAACTGTGCAGAACAGATAGGAAAGCAGCCACATGAAGACAGATAAACCAGTTTAAAAGGTCGATTTCCTAATGTAGGTGATGCAGGCATGCATTAAAAGGCAATTCCATGATGATGAAATGTAAGGCTTTTAGGAGCTGGAGAATACTTCAGGACCAGAGCTGTGCTTAACATGTATGAGGCTACAGACTAGAAAGAAAAAGTCATTTGTTTACATTCAGCTCTCCGATTTTCCATACACCGATGTAGAACTCAGAGAAAGCTGCTATTCTCTCTACATCTTATTTCTTTCCCATAACTCAAGATACAAAATCTTCACAGGACTGTCCTCCCTCACCAAAAAAAAAAAAAAAAAAAAACTAAAATTATATGTAAACACATATACACACAGCAGGCAGCATGGAACAATGCAAATTTATTATTAATATATCCTAAGTGAGCAGGGTGTTGGTGGCACATGCCTTTAATCCCAGGACTTGGGAGGCAGAAACAGGTGGATCTCTGAGTTTGAGGCCAGCCTGGTCTACAGAGCGAGTGCCAGGACAAGCTCCAAAGCTACACAGGGAAACCCTGATTCGAAAAACCATATATATATATATATGTCCATATATCAAGTGAGACAGAGAAATAAATGTAAAGTGTTTAGAGGACAGTAAGGCATGGTGGCTCACAAAATGATCCCAACACCCAAGAATCTGAGGCCACAAGCCACAAATAGTTGGGATGGACAGCTCGACTGCAGAGGGAAAGGAAGAGGGAATAGACTCTAAATTCTGGCTTGAATACTGGTGCTATTTGGTAAAATTAGAAACAAGTTTTAACACGTGTTCTTTTTAAAATATACTGATTTCACAATAAAATGGCAGTCCATGGTTAAATATGTAGCTTCAAAGAAAGAGAAACAGACCAAGCTAGAGGTATGACATTCATAGACAGACAGTAATTATTAAATCCCTGGGCATTGATGAGAGCTCCCAGAGAATGAATGTGAAGAGTGAAGAACTGACAATAGGTAAAAGCCAGGGAATACCAGCATTCAAAGAACATTGAAAACAGGAACCAAAGAAGATAATGGTAGTGTATGTCCAGAACCAAAAGGAGCAATGTGTCTCAAAGGAAAAAGAACACTCAGCCAAATCAACCTGCCAAGAAGGAGAACAAGTTAAGAACAGAGTATTCATTGGATTTGGCAAGTGAGTCACATGATAAATGAGTGGAGCACTGCTAGACAGACCCTCAACATACAGACAGAAGACTGCTGATGAGAAAACAAAACACCCTGCAGTAAGGACTCTGAGAAAGACAAAGTGACATGATACAGGGCGGACTACAAGGCAGAGGGGCAAGTTCAGACAGGGAGATGAGGGGGGATCTCTTCAGAAAAAATATGTAAGCTGACATGTAATGCAGAAAAGGACAAAGCATAGCCACAGAATTGAGAGGAGACTCATGTGGCTATAGAAGGATGTGGGTAGAAAAGACAGAGATAAGCTAAAGACTGTCTGTAGGTCACACTGGACATGGCCTGTTGGCCATTTGTGGATAGGGGTCACCACTCTGGCTAACAGCTTTCCCTCATTCACACTAGTCTTAATAATCAGAAACAGGGAGTCTGATTCTCTTCAGCCACTATCTTAATATCAGATAAGATTTTCTGTTTCAAAATACACAAATTATTTCTCTGTTGTTTTAGTTTCATTAACCTCATTTTAAGATTTGGATTTTTATTTTTAATTATGTGTACCTCTAGGGAAGAGAATGCACATGAGTTTAGTGTCTTAGGAGGCCAGAGAGAGGGCATCAAATCCACTGGACCAGGAGCAACAAGTGGAAGTGACATAGCCAAGGTAGGAGCTGAGAAGCAAGCCACTGCACTCTGTAAGAACATACTCACTCAATCACTGAGCCATATCTCTAGTATTTCTTTTTGGAGATATGTGTTATAATATCTGTTTGGTTTCATCATTAAACTCCTTTTCTCTGAGGTACTTTTCTTTGAGTACTGTACATCAGATGTTAAGAAGACGCAACAAGGTGTTATTAACACACACTTACAGCTAGTAAAGTTTAAAAACAAAAAATGTTAAATGAAGCTGCAGAGACAGCTTTAGTGGTTAAGGGCACTTCCTGCTCTTCCAGTCAAGTTTGATTCCCTAGCACCCATGTGGACACTCACAACCATCTGTAACTATCATTTCACGGGATCCAGTACCCTCTTCTGGCCTCTGCAGGCACCTGGCACACATGTGGTATACATACATATTCAAGTGAAAAATTCATATTCATAAAAATAAACACCTTTTATAAAAGGATTATATTCCATAGTTTCAGTTCTCCATTTCTTTTATCTATCACTTAAAGACATGTATATGACATTAATACAGAAAACTGTTTCTGTTCAGAGCAACTGAACTGAATGATCATGGTTTTTAAATTTCATTATCTGCCATAGACAGAATCTATGGGCCTTCCATATTTCACAAGGGTTTCAATAATAATAATTAATATAATAATAAATCCTACCATGTAACCTAGTATCTACTAATTATCCAGCAAGAAAGCTAGGCACATCATATAAATTATTTTTAATCATTCAAGTACCTATGGAAAACAGATATTATTCTCCCCATTTTATAGGTATGCAGAGAGGTTAGGTGAAATGCCCAAGATTACAAAGCTGACATTCAAGTCTAGTTCCACATGCTTGAATTTATGGGCACTAAACTAAAATGCCTTAAACTATTAACAAACTGGGTTCTTCAATATATGTCACATGAGATATTAAACCATAAACATAAACTTTCAAATTATAAAAAGAATATTTAATTTAAATGAATATTTACAACCAAAAGATTAGCCAGATACATTATGCTAACATGTCTCCCTTATAGCATAATAACTTCATTTCTAGTTGTTTCAATATTGGAAAAGACACATAAAAGAAAGCTAGAACAAATTATGATATTATATTTAAGAATAACTAGTCTATACCAAAAATCTTCCCACCTGATCCTTGGGATACATACTCAATCCAGTGAGTTTTATTAGCAGTTAACTGCCTACTCCAAAAACGTATTTGTCTCTCAAAGTTAAAAACTACAAGTGGCATAATGTGTTTCAAAATCCAAAAATGCTAACTTCTGATTAAAAACATTAAATTTCTTATTTCTCTGAATTTGAAAGTCTAATAAAAAACAAAAACATCATAATTTACTATGTATTTATCATACAGAGGACTCTCCTAACAAGATTTTTTTTCAGATAGCTAGTCATCCATCAAAACACTATGTGAAGAAAGTCTAGATATTTAACAAAGAAAAAACACTGCCAGGTCATCTTTATTTTCCTTAACAAAACAAGCACACAAAAAATTCATTTATATATCATCATTATTTTACAAATATAAATAATACCAAGAATTCAAGTACAGTCAAATGCAGATGCAGTTCCTATTTGTTAATATGTAAACATAAACTAACTATATACATCACGTGGCTTTGGCCCAGCTGCAAAACAAAAGACATCAAAAGAAACTCTGCACTTGACTGTTCAGTTGCATTCTTCTTGAGAATTCGTACCAATGCCTATGTAAATAAGGTTACAGCTTTCAGTATCACTTAATGTAAACACCTAAATAGATATTTCCTTCCCACTGGCAAATATCTCAGGAGTTAAAATTTAATGATGAAGTATTCAAAATCTTAATTATATTTCAATCCTTAAGCACTATTAAAGAAATTATTCCTAGCCAAAATTGTTCCTATGTCAAAATGGATATTATTTACAAGTTATAGATGTAGAAAACAAAAATGTTTCTTTTCTTTAAACTTTAGAATGCACAAAGTCTCTAACAGCTATGTGGGTCTCTGCACATTCACTGATACCACGTGCTTTTACTTTCAATGCCCAGTTGATGGGACTTGAACACACTGAACTTGCTAGGCAATTTGAATTTGAATAGCATTAAGCATATATCTAAAAAGTAATTTTTTTGAGTACCACACACAAAAAAAAAAGCAATAACTGACATCAACAAGACTACAAATAATCCAGTTGAAGGCACATGGGATTATTTACTATTGTGTCACCAAAGATTCTCCACTTGGTTCAAGATTAGAAACAGAGTCAGCTCTGAGAACTGTTGACTTGGCTTCGTCTGTTGATGCTTCCTCTTTCTCAGTCTCTTCTTGTTTCTCCTCTGGTTCCTCTGAACCAGATGTTTCTTCAATCACTTGGCTTGTCTGCTCTGTCACTGGTATTTTGTCATCTCTCTGCTCTGTACTATTATCAAGAACATCTTGTCCTTCTAAAGATTCTGTAAAGAGAAAGACATCAGACTTCAGGAATATCCATATGTCAAGACTGCTAAATAAGGCAAAATCAAAGATAAACAGACACACGTACTAAGAAACAGTAGAATTGTCTATTACCTTTTAAATCTTCTACAATAAGTTCTTAACTCTCTAGCATATCACTTAGGTATTAGTATAACTGACTAATTGGAGGAAATAAACCCATACTTTTATAATTTCATATACATTAAGCTTCTAAAGATACATCTGCAAGCTCAATGTTCAAAATTGAGCCCTGGCTCCAACAGGATGAGAATTTATAGTGCATTGAATTTTTTTTTTTTTTTTTGACAACTTGACACAAACAAGTCATCTGGAAAGAGGGAACTGAACTGAAGAACCACCTCCATCAGACTGGCCTGTGGGATTGGGGCATTTCTTGATTAATGATTGATATGTGAGGGACCCACCAGCCCACTGTGGACAGTACTACCCTTGGGCAGGTGACCTTGAGTTAAATTTTTAAAAAGCAAGTTGAGCAAGTCATGGGGAACAAGCCAGTAAGCAACACCCCTCTGCAGTACACACTTCAGTTCCTGCCTGGAGACTCTTGAGTTCCTGACCCAACATACCTCAGTGATGGACTGTGACCAGGGAGTTGGGAGTTATAAGGTGAATAAACCATTTCTTCCATGAAATTGTTTTAAGTGTTTTATCACAGCAATAGAAGACAATAAGACTCAAGAAAACAAAACAAAACAAAATGTATACTCTCCCCTGTTACTGAACAGAAAATTGTTTCCTTACACCTAAGCAAAACTGTAAGCAATGTATAAATGTATGCTTTTGTGTATATGCATATATGTACATGTATGTATATGTAGACAGGATTCTCCAGACCTTATATACATCTTTATTATTCAAGGATGAGAGAAGTCAAAATCCACCTTTCCAACTGTATGTCTTGTCTTTCTTTATCCCTATCCAAGCCCTCACTATTTAAATTTAGGAATTAGAATATGCTACATACTTTAGTGTGCTAGAACAAAGAAGAGGTCTTTTGCCTTCTGTCTATACACGAAAGTTTGTCCCTACATGAAAATTTACTCCCTTTGAATTCTAATTATTTTTTAGTTTTAATTTAAATCTCTTAATAACAAAAAGTTTATTAACTTTCTTAAACTCTTTAAATATTAAAGAATAAGGTGGGGAAGGGAGTGACAGAAGCAGCGAAAGCTTTGAGTCATCTAATCTTCAAGTCAAAGGCGAAAATCTAGCTTTAAGCATTTCCCTTTATTTCATAATAAACTTAATATTCTTGCTAGCAGAAAAGTAATTAAACCATATGAGATAAGCAAAAGACAAAATTTCCTATACTCATAAATGTTCTTTATGACAAACTACAAGTGTTATTGAAAAAAAAAATCTGGGGGAAGGCCAGCCTGCTTAAGGAAAGGTTCTAGTTAAATTCCTTGTAACATATAGCCAAATTTTCACAAATTAAATAGTTTGGCAAGAAAATTATGTGTATTATGTACACACTATTGTAGAAGTACCAGAAATCCATGGTTTTAGCATAATAGTTTTAATAAACACAAGCACACCTTTCGTCAGAACTTGGAAAATATTTTTAAAGTATTACCTCCTAAAACAGATATTCTGGACTCCCATCTACAGGATTAGTTTTACAACTACTTTCTCCTTTTATAGAATAAAAGATCCAGATTCCACAGTTGGGGGCATCCACATAATGGTGTCTTACTGTATGACAATCCAAACAGTAGAGATCACAAAAGCAGTGAGGAATGGCCATAAATCGTACTTGTGACACATGATTATGGAAATCCTGGTTTGTTATAATACAGAACTTAAATGGTATTGCCACACCACTTGAAATCTTAACGGAAACCCAGGAAAGAAAAGCACCACTCAGTTTTGTTAACCAAGCAGGGCAGAAAGGAAAAGTGAAACTCTATGTATACATACAAATCATTTCTGGTACAAAAGCAACCACGTTCTGCAGAAAACTTATGAGTTACTAACCATTTGTAATTCAACCCTCACAGAATTTATTCACAGGAGAATTTTAAGAGTCACAGTTTTCCACAACTCTCTGGCCATAAACCAGTATTTATTCAGCAATAACTTTGTCATTTGTCTAGTAAGCATTCTAAAACCAACCCATCAAGCCATATAAAATGAAAAACAAAAAGCTAATAACATAGGGCACAATCCACAAGCACCATGCTTAAGTGAACATAGGCACATACAATTGGCTAAATTCTAACACACTAACAGAGGGGTCAAGGTTCAAAGTTTATTATATTAAACTTTCATACTATAACTTTAAAAACCTTACCAAGTCAAAGACTATTTTAAAATTCTAGGTTTGTGTAAAAAGCTGATACAAAGAATAAAACTGGAAATTTTAAACATCTATAATACATGAATTCAAAGAAATACCATGTGTCTCAATACTTAGAAAATATGACATAGTTTCCAGTCAAAATTTCAGAAAATATATGAAAAACTAAAATCTTAATGAAATGGTAAGTAGGGACTGAAAATAACTGAAGTGCCTATTTATAAATACTTTTCTTGGGTTGATCTGTAGAAGAACAATCTTGATGGGAACAACACTAAAAAAGAAACAGGCATGTTACACACCTATTATGCAAATTAGTTAGCATTTGGTGTTGAGAAGTCAATTCCACCTTTCAGGAAACCCTACAAGATCTATAAGACCAGGCGCACAGTATTAACAAATTATGTAACAATTTGACATTTAAATACTAGAGCATTATAATAAGACCATGTATTATCTCCAAAGTACACATTTCTATGGGAGCATCATTTGCCTATTCTAATAAAAACAATAATTGGCTTTTTTTTTTGGTCTTGTTCAATGAAGCTTCAGTTTAAACTAGTTTGGCAATATAAAATACAGTTTAAAAGATGTTAGTATTTGACCATAAGATACCAAAAGAATAAGACTCAAAATAGTAACCTGAATGACCTAATTATATATGTAAGAAAAAAATCATCCAAATCAGGTTTGGCATATATAATGCAAAACAAACAAAATAGTATATCATAATGTGATAAAACAAAAATGATATATCAATCTGTCTTGTTCCTTATTCATATCCACCACCTTCCATTCCAATATACTAAGAAGGCAATGTTTTTTTACCAAATTATAGCAATTAGTAACTGACTGACTGTTTAGGCTAAGCCTCAGCTCAGCTAGACGACTCAAACTCAAAACAACATAACTGTATAATAAAAATACTATTCTTTAACCTACAAACACACACATGCAAAAAGATATAAGAGCCTTGACTCAGCTTTAGATTTTTATCCTAGCTCTCAAGAAAGAAAACTAAATAATCTAGTAAAACAATTTAATTTGTTTTAGCTTTAGTTTTAGAAGAAAACTTGGTCACTATGTATGTACACTATCCATATTCCTTCCCATCATTAAATTAAAATTGACAATTTCAGTCTTTAAGTCCAGAGGTTGTAAAATAGGCAATTTTGACTTCCTTAAGGTCAGTATATTTAAGGAACAAAAGCATGAATTTCATCCCAATTCATAAGAATGACTCAATAAATAATCCAATTAAATTATAATCAGTTTTTTAAAAAACAGTCAAAATTCAAAACATAGAATATTGTCTAGTTATTTATATTGATGAACAATTCAATTAAACAAATTAGGAGTTTCAATATGAAGCAATGACTTAAAACTAATCCATCAGGTGGAAGTATTTAGAAAAAGCAATCAGAAGATCAAATTATATCTAAATCAAAAGAAATTACAATAATATACTATTCAGAAAGTTCAACATAAAGGCTGAATCTTTGGTGAGCAGTCTGATACACAAGAGCCAATAAAATTTTCATTGTCAAATGGCAAAATTTCCTAGAGCATCATAAGAAAAACACTAAAAACAGAATTCTTTTTCATTCAATGTAACCCAATAAATAGTAACAATATTTTACATATAAGGAAAAAAAGGACAGATATTAGATTACCATATTTTATATTATATAAAGTTTACTTAACTATCATTATTGGATAGGAGCCATGAATTTTCATCATATCAAGTAAACAAAAGACAACTTTCAACTAAAGCAGTTACCTTGGCTTGAGACAAACATAACTAAATAATGGAAACAATATTTTTTCAAGCACAGTAGCAAAAGAAGGAACCACCAAACTCACACAAGAATGTGGAGCCCTCGTTGCTCTAATTAGTACATCTATGAATAGAATGCTAGATATAAAGGATTTTATTTATCATTATTATTAGTGTTGGGGTAGTGTATGTGCCACAGCACACATGTGAAAGCCAAAGGACAACACTGTGGAACAGGTCTCTCTTTCCACCATTATGCAGTCTCAAGAGATCAAACTTGGCTCATCAAACTTTCATGGCAAGTGCTTTGGCTCACTGAGTCATCTTGCTGACCAGAGTTTTGAGGGTAGGGGAAAAAAAAACCAATCAACCACTTTAAATGTCAGTTGGAAGAGTTGATTTTTTATGTATTTATATATTGTATATTTACACATTATCATTTACTCATAAAGGGAAATAAGGAATCTAAAAACAAATCCATTTTGGGCATGCCATATCTAGTTCAGTTTTAGAAATATAGCAATTAATATCCCTAGTTTCTTGTGCTTTTGTTATTGTCTGCTGTCAAAGTTTCTGGATGTATAATTCTTGAATGTAAAAATGTGCAGGGATTAACAGTAATTTCTTCTAGGTCTCTTTGGTGAAAATCTGACAAGATTTCAATGCTATTCTAAAAAGTGATGCAGAAATTTTAAAAACCTCACCCTAAATGCAAATTCTTCTAATATCTAAAATTTGAAATTTGCAGATAAAACTTAACTGCAAAAACCTGTGGCATAAACTGGGAGGAAAAATTCTTGGTTCTAGATTTATATAAATCCTTACTGATATTTGTTGGAAGAAAACTTCAGAAGGAAGTTATCTTTTTCAGTGTATTTGTAAATTCAATGACATACTCTATACAGTTCCTGCTCTCAAGAAGCTATTTCAATGTGCTTTAAAAATATAAAATGAAAACAAAATTCCTGTCCAGTCCTCAATTTTCTACAACACTGATGAATTTAGAAATCAGAACTTTAATCTCCCAGCTACATTGGCTACTGGCACAGAACAGGTGAAATTATACTGTCCAACTTAATTGCTCAATTTAACTAGTGTTTAAAATAAATGCAGCTCTCTTTGTTCATCAGAAACATTTGGCATCATTTGCGACAGGATCCAGCTTTGGACTGATAATTTTATTATTATAGTCTTGGAGAAAAGTTTCCATCTTCTGAAGAAACAAGAAGAAAAAAGGTGGTCGGCCACTCTGATGAATCCAAAGAGAAAGTATGAAAAATTGACTACTCCAAAAATGTCCTTAATAAAATGGAATTACTGCTTCAGCTTTTAGTACTAAGGAGTCATCAGACTCTGCCTCAAGTGTCGTCTTCACCTATTAACATTACCTTACTGGGGTTCACTTTGAGCCAGTTAGACTTCATTCCGGAGATTTCAGATAGAAAATGAGACATCTGAGGTATTGTTCCTCCTAGATTAGATGAGAAGGAAAGGTATAGCTGTGTGTTGTTTGCTAACTATCCATCTTGATCTTAGTAGAAGAAATAAAGAATAGGACCCATTATCAAGATTTATATTTTGTTGGATTTTTTTTTCTTTTCCCCTTTAAAAATAAATCAAATGAAAAATACTATTGGCTTTCAAGCATTCACTTTAGCTTTCATAAGCAAGGTTACTCATGGAAGGGACTTCAGTTTTTCCTCTAGGCATCTTCAGTATAAAATCCTTTATTCTCAGTTCCAAGAGGCCACAATGCCAAGGCAGATGGTTTGCATGTGTCAGCATGCAGCTCAGAGCATGACTTAAGCAAAAGAAAGAGGTTGATACTGTATGGAGTTGATGCTGCAGACTTGGAGACGAAGATGCATTCACTCAGCGTTGGAAGTACACAGGCTCAGTCATAGCTGTCTGTCTGTATTCATGTTCACTTTGATACTTGTTAGTAAGCCAAAAGCCAAGCCCAATTCCACACATATTTCAGGTTCATTCCTCAAGTATAAAAAAAGGAACCTTAAATCTCATACTAACCTTCTGATATCTAGAATATTCACTGCTTCATATAATCCAGCTAAAGCAATTTTAATACTTCTATGAAAAATAAATCAAATGTATATAAATAATTGCTACAAAATTTATGAACTTCTATAATGTTTTTATACACTAGGCAATAGTACCAAAATATTATGGTCTGTTTCATAATTTTGGCCATCTTCATAATTTAGAACTGAGAAAAAAAAAAACATGAGTGAATACTACTAACACAAAATACTTGACAGTTTTCAATTTTACCTTTTCCATTTTTTCATGAAACCTCCTTAAGAATTCCTAAGATAGCCGGGCGTTGGTGGCGCACACCTTTAATCCCAGCACTCGGGAGGCAGAGGCAGGCGGATCTCTGAGTTCGAGACCATCCTGATCTACAAGAGCTAGTTCCAGGACAGCCTCTAAAGCCACAGAGAAACCCTGTCTTGAAAAACCAAAAAAAAAAAAAAAAAAAAAAAAGAATTCCTAAGATATACTAACAAGAAATATTCTAAAACACAAGTTCTGATAAATCTTACTTCTATACAACTTCTATAAAATATGATTTTTTTTAATTAGGCAATGTTAAGCTCACGGACTTCTAATAAACTGTCCAAATGAAACACAGTGCTTTTAATATTAACCAAGTTGTCCAAAACATGCAAAGATGTCTTTCCAATTCATAAGTCTCCTGCTTTCTGGTCATTTCTACCAATCTGAGTGGTAGACACACACTTATTCTATCCACACATACTCTAAATATTTTGTCCTTAGAACAGTTGTTTCATAATTTCAGTGCTTCATTTAGACACATCAAAATGATTCCATGAGCACACCACAAGTCAAGTCCCTTGGACTTCTAAAGAGTTCATTCCATAAACAAAGCTTAGTCAACTGGTGGTAAATGCTATTGACCACAACATGATCTGCATTTGAAAACTAAAACACATCAATCACAGAAGAAGCCATCAGTGCAACAGCTGACATATGCATGCTGAAGAATTTGATAAATTAATCCATTGTCATAATTATAAGTATTATGCTCTTATTATTAGGCTACACACATTACCAAGACAAACATTTCAGTTAACATATTCATACCTTCACTGAACTGGCTCTCTGGTGAGGGTACACTTTCTGATGACATCGGACCGGCTGAACTTGAGCCTTCCACTGACTGCCTCTTTTCAAAACTAAACTCTGGAAGTCTCGGAGCTTGAGGTCTGGTTTTTCTTGCAGGATTTAAGAAAAAGCAGTAGGCACATCGAAAAGCTGCATAGATTTAAAAAAAAATAAAGAAAGAAAAAAAACAGCCAAATTTCAAGAACTAATCAGATAACTCACAAGATTACTTTTATAGTCAGACTTGTTATAAATTTATAACTTCTGAATGCGTAACCTATTATAATAGGTATGCTAATCAATATTAATTTTAGAGCATAATGCAAGATTACTATGAGAATTCAACTATTAATTTTAAAGTAGAAATGGTATAACAAGTTAAATAGTTTAACAGCAAAACTATAAAAATAGTAATTACTTAAATACTTGACTGAATTTGCATTTCTAGTCAATAGAATAATTACATATTTTAAAACCAGAATCTTGTCCAAGAAGATGTAACATGTTATATTTCTAAAGCATACTTTATCATGTGAGCATTTAATAATGGCCACATGTGAAAATAATTGGTGTGATCTTAAAAGTAGATGTGAATGCTTAAATTCCCACCCCCAGTAATTAAATCAGAATTTAATTACAGTAGGTGGGTGTGGGTAGCAGAACATCTGAGAACAGCTAACCTAGAGGCTGTGCATTATAAAAAGGAATTGAGTTAGCTTTTTTCCTTTGTTTTTAGTATTAAGTAAGGAGACAATGTTCCTGGTCAATATGTATAGACAGTACCTAAAATAAAATGATATTACATGGGAGTGGATGAGAATGATATATTTACAAGTAAAATATTCAAACATAATCATCCAAAAATCCTTACCAATATATTCAAATTCTTCCTTCAAAGCCATTCCATTGTGAGAAAAACACTGCTGACATATGAGAGCATACCTACACAGCAAAATAACACACTGGTTACAACTACAAATAAAGATCACCAGAGAGGCCACTCAGCCATTGTGACTTTTATCAAACACAGATGACTATGCCATAATAAACAAATGTTAGCAAATAATTAGAAACACTCCTTAAGCAAAAGCTGAAGTTTTAGCCAAAACCAAAATTTCAACCAGTTTGAAATATAATTTAAGAGTTGGGAGTGTAGCTCAGTGATATGATGCTTACTTAGCATGTGCAAGATCCTGAGTTCTTTCCCCAGCATCTAATAAATAAATATTTAAAAATAAACACAGGACATAAAGCATTTAAATGTGTACATGTATATAAATAAATGTGTATATAAGGGCATCTATACATATAGTTTATACATAATATTAAAAATAAACTAGGGTACAGCTGAATATATCCTAAGTTAACAAAAGCAAGTTTAGTAATCTAGGACTTGAGAAATGGCTCAGCAGTTAAGAGCATAACATATACTACTCTTCAAAGGACCTGATTTTGATTCCCAGCACCTACATCAGGCAGCCAGGGATTCATGCCTCTAGCTTCTGCATGTACCTACATTAACATACATAGACACACATACATATATACAACTTAAAAATAATAAAATATTTTTTTTAAGTTTAGCAACAAAACACCTAAGTTTCTCAATAATTTATTCCTGGGGATGGTAGCTTCCAAATTTGTGATTTGATAAGATTGAAAATGATGGAACCTTCTTAGAGATTCACAATAAATATTATAAAAAATAAAATTAAGAGAAATCCTGAGAAATCTTGCAGAAAATAAATATATTTAATTCTACATAATTAGGGCCAATAGTAAAAATTTATATGATGTTGTTCTTATAACTTTCTCATTATCAGTTACACTTAAACATTGTTCTCATTTTTCTGTTCTCTAATAAGAAGATATTCTTGGCTTAATCAAAGCATTCTGTTTTGAATAACATACAACTTACGTTAGCATTAAATTATGTTCCCTTTATGAAACTGATACCAACTAGTAGAGCTGTCAAACATGTTCTCTACTATTCCATGAGGTTTTTGAAAGCCCACACAATGACAAATGCTTTGAACATTATAGTTAGGACCAAGTAATATAATAATCTGAAAAACAGTAAGAGCTAAATAATGCAAATTGTTTTCATTACTATTGGAAGTATTTCCATCACCACCACCAACAGTGATAAACATTAAAAAATCCATTTCTCATTAACCTACCAGGTTTTTGCTATTTTTGCTTACTTCATGTTTAATAGTTTGAACAAAATAATTCAATTTCTCTAATATGATAGCAGAGCTAAAAAGTACAAATACAATCCACAAAGCATCACAAATATTCACTGGTGAATAATGTTTTTTCATGTCCCTTTATCTACAAGCCTTGCAAACATTACCTGTTCTGTGGACCATCACCAACTAAATATTCAACAATTCTATCCACAGCACCTCGTTCTCGGGGGAGAACGGGTCTTGCTAAAGGTGGACCTGGAGGATGAAGGCCTAGCAAATAAACAGAAACACATGAAATTTGTATGTATAAAATACTTACACAAGATTTAATTCAACTACCAAAGCGATTTAAGTGTGTTAGAACATTTAAAAGATTTTAACAAAATACTAACTCATAAATCTCTATACAGCATTAAATGTTTAATGAACCATACTATAAAAATCTACTACATATGTACAGAACCACCAACATAATTTGGTAGGATATGAAACTATATGGAGTTCTGTACACACTAATTTTTAAAATATCCTACTCCTAAAAGCCTATGGTAATAATTTAGAGACTTCCACTTTGGACTCAGTAACAGATCAAGGTTACCTTCCCCAAAGACTGTGAGAAATATATGAAGTGTATTAAGAATTAACAACATATTACTAAGCAATTACAGATTAAATTTCCCTTAGAAAACTGAAAACCAAGACAAACCCTGCAACTGCCCCAGCCTTTTGCTTACAGTTTCTAAGCAGAGGTAGGCGGCTAAACCTAGAGGAACTACAGCTGTCTCCCAGAGTTGAGAAGATAGCACTGGAACTCTGGGGAAACCAAAGAAGCTCAAAATCATATGATAGTGCCAAAGAAGAGAGATGATATGACGAAAAAAAATCACTTATGTGTTGTGAAATATTACTTTATGTAAAAATGGTTACATTTGTTTATGTTGTAGAATATTAATTTATTTAAAGGTGTGTTGCATTTGTTCATGCTGCATTTGTTTAACTAGGCAAAGACACATTACATTTGTTTATGCTGCATTTATTTAATTATGTAAAGATGTGTTGTTGCTTCACCTTGCCTGCCTAAGGTATCTGATTGGTCTAATAAAAAGCTGAATGGCCAATAGATAGGTAGTACAGGAATAGGAGGGCTCGTGGGCAGAAACAATAAGAGGAGGAATCTAGCCTGGGGGGGGGTGGGTGGGAGGAGAGAATGAGGGAAATGACCAGGGCCAACCAGGCAGTGCCAGACAGACAGACACAGAAGAAACAGGAAAGTAGGGCATACAGAATGAAAGAAAAGTAAAAAGCCGCGAGTCAAAACATAGATGAAGAGAAACAGGTTAATTTCAGTTTTAAAAGCTAACCAGAAACAAGCCTAAACTAAGGCAGAGCATTCATAACTAGTAAGTCTCCATGTCATGATTTGGGAGCTGGTTGGTGGCCCAAAAGAAAGCCTGCTACACTTGTGCATCTACAGAGGTCTCCCAAAATACTCAGCAGATTACTGACCAGCTGATGTTTCTAAAAAAAAACTACCTTGAAAGTAGAAAAGTCTCCTCCAAAAGATTAAAGGAAACAGTCTTCATACACAGTCAGAATGACTGCTTGTTTTTAAGAGCTAGAGTAGAAAATCTCAAACAAAAAGATTTAAAAAAGGAAGAGGAGGAGGAGGCTGAAAAAACATACCCAGTAATGTAAAATTTGCAATGTCTGGCATTCAAAACCTACTAGCCATGCAAACAAACAAAAATACAATGTGTAATGAAGAAAATATATTTCACATATGACTAAATTGATAGGTAAAAATACTAAAACATTTCCACATGTTTGAGAATCTAGTAAAGACATGAGAAAAAACAAGTACCAAAACTAAACTTCACAGATGAAGTCTACAAGTCGTCTTCTGACCTCCATACCCATGCACACAACCATGTGTACACACGCATAAATGAAGAAATGTTATAGTTCTTCCTTAAAGAACAGCCATGCCAGCCGGGGGTTGATGGCGCTCGCCTTTAATCCCAGCACTCGGGAGGCAGAGGCAGGCAGATCTCTGTGAGTTCGAGGCCAGTGTGGTCTCCAGAGTAAGTGCCAGGATAGGCTCCAAAGCTACACAGAGAAACCCTGTCTCAAAAAACAAAAAAACAACAAAAAAAAACAGCCATGCCAAGCATTTAAGTGCATCATAACAGAACTTCAAACACATAAAACAAAAGCTAATAGAAATTCAAGAAAAGCTAGACTTATTAAAATTAAAGTTGAAGGTCTTAACATTTTCCTACTAATAATTGTTTTTAAAAAATAAATCTACATATAATCAGAAAAACAAAGATGTGAACCACTACTACCAGCTTTACCCAACAGAAACAGTTACAAAGACATGGCATAATGGGTCATTAAACAAGTCTTAATACATTTAATCAGATCCAAACAGCACACAGTATTATCTGACTACAATAGAATGTGAATCAGCAACAGAAAACATCTTAAAACTCACCAAACGCTTAGGACTAATTAATATATCTCACTAATTCAGGATAAAAACCAAAATCAAGCAGACATTAGAAAATATTTAACTAAATTTAAAAAAAAGCAAACATGAAAATATATGTGTAGCAAATTAGTACTTAGGCAAACATTCTACCACTGAGCAACATCCCCAGTTTCCAAATTAGATTTTGAAAGCATTTATATCAACTTAACTTGCTGGAGTACTTTACTTTTATATATTTTAAAGTGAATGTATCCATAAAGCAATCTGGATACATAAAAGCTTCCTGCAACTTGGTAATAACTTGGTTAAATAACTTGGCAACTTTTAAAATAATACATCTTAATACTCATGTTGTCATGAGGAAGAGTAAATAATAAACATCTAAACCAATTATTATAGGAATACTGGGCATTTTTCAGTTTGGCAAATTATCAAGTACCTGCTGGTTATTAATTTTCAAACATATGGGAGCACTGTGGTAATACACATTAAATTGCTTCTCTCACAAATATGTTGGTATAAAAAATGAATTATTAATTTTCTCTATAATAGATTATTTAACTCATTCATTTTTTGGCAATGTACAATATAAACAGTATTTCCAAAGAAACTAACTAGAAAATTAGGCAAAACATGCTTTATTTACATGCACGTGAAATTTAAACTACAGTTGCTTATATAGCCCTATTCTATACAGTGTAATCCCTACAACTATGTAAGTGGCTAAATTCATGTGAGTCAAATACTCTCACTGGAAGTTCTTACATTAACAACCAAATCTTGTATTTACAAACTATGGGTATCTCAAATCACCTAGATAACAACTGAAAGATGGATTGTTTTCAATCCATTAAACTTTCTCAAATTCACAAGATAGATGACTTTTTATAATTTTACATACAATTGAGGTATTACTAAAATTATTTTACATACTAAGGTTTTAATTCATTCGATTTGTAGTCAGTTGCTTTAATTTGTAAATCAATAGTTTCTTAGTCTTCTAAAATCTTAGCTGCATTTTTATAGTAACACAAGCGAGAATCTACCATAAATAACATTGGGGCCTTTTTATTTACATAAATGCTCCAATTACCCACGTGATTAAAGTAGTATCTACTTTCAAAATCATTTCTCTCTTTATATAGTAGCAATTAGTCATGAAGTACTAAAGTACCCGAACTAGAATTAAATACCATAAATAAAATATAGTTTACTCTGATTTAATAATCTGACATGGAAATCTACATGAAAAATGTTATCTGCTAAAGCAGTGAATAGATTTCCATGCTATAGTCACACTTCCAAAAAAATACAAAGTAGCTGGCCATATGTTACACCCCTGAGTAAAATCTGCAGATCTATCACACACTTAATAGAACTTAAAAGGAAACTATCAGAAAATACTATAGTTCCATGATTTAGGAGAAAAAAAAAAATCTACTGCTCATATTTACAAAAGTAATATCAGGCACTACAATGCTTGAATGTTTTTCCTGAAATATGGTAATTGTATTGTCTTAGTGTCTATATGAGGAATTAGCAAAGAATATGAGTACTTGCTAAAGTGTTCTCCTCTTTCCCTACCATATATAAATCTGGAGCCATTCTAAGAATTGAATATAAAAAGATAATGCTACACTGTAGACTACAGAATGCTACAAAGTTTTATTGCCATTTAAACAAAGAAGCCATAACAGTTAAATGAGCTCAAGAAATAGGTTTTGGTATCACAAGGTGCCAGCTGTAAAGAGTTATAGCTAATTGAATATGGAACTCCTGCTTAATCAGATAACTGCTCTGCTATTTCCAAATGAAATGCCATTTCCATACTGTCTGAAAATGGCCCATTTTATTGGTAACCAGAGAAAACAATATAAACTGTAAATAACATTAAGTGCTCTGTTTACCCATTCCAGGCACTGAAGTAGCAGGGGATCCAAGACGCCTGGGTAAGGCTGGAGCAATAGTCCTCTCTGGAGGTCCCCCAGGAGCTGAGGCATCCTTTGATGGCCCAGGAGACACTGGAACTTTTGGAGGAGGGCCCTGATTAGAGCTTGCTGGTGCTGGGGAAAGGTTTCTTTGAGCTGCAGTTCGCTGACGAATCTCTGAGAATAATAAATATAATCTAGACTTAATGTCAACTATATCATATTAGCTACAACCATAAATGACGTTTACTAAAATTTTGTAGACCCAAAAGACACTATCTAACCACTTAATAATGAGAATTCTACATAACATCAAAACTAGAGAACTCTTTTTATGAATCCATAATTCAACTGTACATATTTATACAACAAAATTAGCCAGGTGGTGGTAGCACACACCTTTAATCCCAGCAGAGGCAGAAAGACATGTGGATCTCTATGAGTTCAAGGCCAGCCTGATCTACAAAGTGAGTTCCAGGACAGAAAGGACTGTTATGCAGAGAAACCTTGCTTGAAAAAACAAAAGCAAAACAAAACAACAACCAAAAAAGGAAAAAAAAAAAAGCCAACTTGATTTGTTTATTTACTGACATTTTAAAAGTTAATTCAATATAATAAAATCACTACCCAGGTATGGGTCACATCTTTTTATAATAACTCTCCCTATTATATAAAAAAAAAGGAAACAACAGAATTAGTGAAAATTTCAAACAGTAGATTTGCTTTTCAAGAATAAAAAAAATAATTTTAATATGGTAACAAATACATGTATATTCTGGAATAATAAAATAATTTAAGCAGTCATAAAAATGTTATTTAAAAACCATGCTTTGCTATTTAGGTACCTATTCCTTCATACTTTCTACATTTTCAAACCTATATTCTCTCTTACCTAAAGAATTATTTCATATCTGTTCTTCAAACCTCAACTATACCTCCCCCAGATATAAAAAAATAAGATAAGGCCAAGCATGGTGGTGTATGCCTATATTCCCAAAGGATGAATCAAGAGGATTACCCAGAGTTCAAAACCAGCCTAGGCTACAGTGTGAGACCTTATCTTAAAACAATCAAAAGACAATTCCAACTCCCCATCTGTATCTACCTTTGTCTCTAGAGCAGAACTGTCATCAACTCTTATCAAAAGCCAACCTTTCTACTTACAAACTAGATCACATCTCCTCTTGCCTATTCGTGGACAATATTCAACTGTCTTCTTTCTCTGTATTGTCATCACTCATTTCAATGTCTCCTCAGCAATTTCTCTTAGCACACAAACATGTTACTGTTTATTTGATGCAGTATGCTGGATTGTTTACTCAAAATGCTTCCCTCTCTCCAGCCACACATTTCTATACCATTTTACTCAAAGGAGTTGTTTCTTTCCATTGTCTATAACTTTCCCACTCCCACCCTTTATGATTATGCTTTTGCCCTATTCCTCTATCAAAATGTCCTTTTCAAAGTTACCAAGAACCTCAACATTGACATCTAAAATAAATGGCTAGTTTCCAACCCTAAACTTGACAGCAGTATTTATCACAAATGATCACTGCCTAGAAACATCCTCCTCACTTATGGTCTAGGCTCCAAACTCTCCTGGATTTTCTGCTTCAACACTAGATTAGGACTTAAAGAAAATCTTTTTCTTTTTCTTTTTCTTTTTTTTTTTTGGGGGGGGGGTCGAGACAGGGTTTCTCTGTGTAGCTTTGGAGCCTATCCTGGTACTCGGCTCTGGAGACCAGGCTGGCCTTGAACTCACAGAGATCCTCCTGCCTCTGCCTCCCAAGTCCTGGGATTAAAGGTGTGCCACCAACACCCAGCTAGGACTTCCTAGCAACTCTGCTTAGTAAAACTACAATCTGCCCTCCCTGTAGGCACTTCCTATTCATCATCTTTTATTTTACTCTACCTAATTCTAATTTATTGTCTTCTTTACAACTTGGAAAACAAAAAGACTTTGTTATTTTTGTTCATTATTGTATACCTAAAATCTCTTGTAGCAAACAGACACTCAGTAAACACTTGTTGAAAGAAAAGTGGGCATTAGTACATATGCTGGATCGTTTATATCAACTTAACACAAGTTTAGAGGAAGAAACCTTAATTGAGAAAATGCCTCCATACAATCAGGTTATGAGCAAACCTATATGGCATTTTCTTAATTGGTGATCAATGGAGGACCCAGACCCTTGTGGATGGTGTTACCCCTGGGATGGTGGTCCTGAGTTCTATAAAAAAGCAGTCTGAACAAGCCATGAGGGGCAAGCCAGAAATAGCACCCCTTCATGGCCTCTGCAACAACTCCTGCCTCCAGGTTCTGGCCCTGTTTGAGTTCCTCTCCTGAATTCCTTTGATGATAAATAGAGATGTGGAAGTGTAAGCCAAATAAAAATAAACCCTTTCCTCTCCAATGTACTTTTGGTCATGGTATTTCATCTTAACAATAGTAACCCTAAGACAGTACATTAGAATTAAGTATAGTCCTGAATTTCAAGATCTTGAAAATGAAAAAGTTTAGTCCTTGAAAAATTTAGTTCTGTATAACCAAAATCTTCAGAGAAATTTAATTTTTCAGTATTCCCAAATACTTACATTTCTATATAATATAGAGGGTACTCAGAAGTTTATACTGTGGCAAATTTCATTTTTTATTTCTGTACAAGTTTTATTGCTTTTTAATATAATGAGACAAAAATCTTTCCATCTTCTAGTCCATGATAATACAAGTATATAAGCAGCAAATGGTTCTATTCAATGTATATGTACACAGATCCCTACTTTATATGCTTATTCCTCCATATCAAATGATAGCCAATTATTTTTAAGATTAAGTACTCTAAAAATTCCTTATCAAAAATGTTAGGGAAACATGTTTCAAAGTCATCAAAAATAAAGAAAAATCCAAAAATCCATAAAGCAGTCTAAGAAAAAAAGACAACTAAACATAACATAGAACTCAAATGGTATCATAGAACATAAAAGGGAAAAGAACAGCCTTCAGTTAACAATATGTATATATCACATGGCTATAAACATGCCTTCTTGTTATGGCTAATAGGAGAAACTTGGTAAAAAAAAACAAACAGGAACTCTATACTGTCTGACTTTTGTCTACAAACCAAAGCTGTTCTTTAACAAAACAAAACAAAACAAAACAAAAAAACAAAAACAAAAAAAAACCTGAAATCTACTTGGAACTGAAAGAGAATGTCAGGGAAGATCGATTAATCATTCAGTAAGCATGATATTTCCCTTAACATAAACCCAAGGCAAATCAAACAATATTATCCTCAAAATGTGTAATCAGCCTAAGCACAGTAAATATTATTAACAACTCAAGTTACACAAAATAAAGGTATTTATTATACATGCATGGGGTTTTGCAGTTCAACAATTTGTAAGAGAGCTAGCAAAATAGACGCTCCAAATTAAAGTCCTGTTGGGCAGTAGATCTTTTCAGGGGCCATATATAAATGCAATATATGTATTTAGCACTTTACCTCTTTTTGTTAACCAAAAATAAGACTAGAAAGTAAGAGAAGTCAAGAGAGAAGAAAAGAGGAAAGGAAAAAAGAGGAGCAAGGGAGGAAAAAGCTAGTACGCAAATGCAGCAAAAACTAAACATTTCAAACTAACAGACCTCAGAACTACCACAAACATAAAATCAACAGCTATGTGACCTCACCTATAAAAACAACAGGAAGCTAGAAAGGCGGCACACACCTGCAATCCCAGCACTCAGGAGTCTGTGGCAGGAGGACTGCCACAGTTCCAGATTAATCTGGGCTACAGAGTGAAACCCTGTCTCCAGTAAACACACAAATATAGGAAACTAAAAGATACTGAAGAAGATTAAACATAATTAAAATGTAATTCTGAAAAGGTAGACTAAAATTGTAACATAATTTAGAATTCTTAATGTTAAGAAAAAAATCAAAACAGCAATTACATGCCAAATGAGTAAGATATCCTAGAAAGAAATATTTTTTTATTTAAAGTTTTGAGTTTATGAGGGAGATGGGACTGGGGAAATGGCTCAATCATAAAATGTTTGTCGTGCAAGTAGCAAGACCTGAGTTCAGTTCCCACAATCCAGAAAATGAAAGCCCAGACATGAATTTCCCCTAGTAATCCTAGTGCTGGGGAAACAGAGACAGGTAGTCTCTAGGTTGCTAGCCCAACAACTTAGCCTACTTGGAGAGCTACAGGGAAGTGAGAGACCTGCCTCAAAAGAAAAAAAAAAAAAAAGGGTAAACAACACCTGTAGTGACAGCATGAGGGTGTGTGTCGTCCCCCCCCCCATCCACATGCATTTGCATACACATGAACAAATAGCTGTGCATACAAGAGGACACACACATACACATACACACAGTTATAAATTTTTTTAGTTATAAATTTTTTAAAGTTAAAAAATGTTACCCTCATCTCTTTATTCTCCAAGGTATCTGCCTGTAAGTATTCATAGACTTTAAGTAAATGCCTTTATTAACTTCAGGGATAGGAATGTGCTCCTGTATGCCATGCTGCACATGTGGAGGTCAGAGGACATTTGCAGGAGTCAGTTCTCTCTTTCCAACATGTGTATCCTGGGGGTAGAACTCAGGCCATCACTCTTGGCAAGCAAATGCCTGTACCCACTGAGTCACCTTGCCTGCTCCTTAAATGCATTTTCTAAATGACTGATTACAATATAGCTAAATATTAATTCTCTCTAAGACTATCCAAAAGCAGTACAAGTATCCAAAGCAAATGAAATTAGTAGCAGCTTTTCTAGAATTATGATATGGTGTCAGAAGAAAAAACTATTTGGGTCTCAAAAGTTTCTAAGAAACGTTTAAATTCTTAAAATAAGTTACCAAATACTAAATACTAAAATACCTAGGAAAGTAACAGCCACAGCTTTCTGTAAAATACCACACTGAAAAACATATTTACTAGTGTTATTACTTATCCAAAGAATTTCTTACACATTGTTAAATGATTTCTACAGTCAAGCTATTAGCCATATCCATCATACCAGTTTTCCTATATGTGGAGAGAACACATAAAATCCATTCTTTGCAAATTTCAAGTAACCAACACTGCATTACCAACTAGTAAGTATATTGTACTTAGCTGTCTAGGTGTTATACTCATATATAACTAAAACTCTCTATTCTTTAACCAATATTTCCCTATTGCTCTCATCACCACTCTGTATCTGGAAACAATTTTACTCTCTGCTTCTATGAATTTAGTATATCTTAAGTAGTACCTCTTAAATGTATATACACAAAAATGTTTTACATATAACAAAACATTTTCTATGATTGCTAAACAAATGTTTAAACTATAGAAAAACTTAACACTGATTATATGAGAATTTCACTAGAAACATATATTTGTAATTTATTTCAATCATATGTGAACTTTTATTTTTACCAAAAAAGCAGTAAAAAAGAAACAAAGAAAAGAACAAGTTACTATTTCTCTAACCCAAAATCCTAGTTATAAAGATAGAGTGAATTCTTCCCACAAGGCAATACCAATTAGAAAACCTAAAAAAGTGACTCATTTAATCTTCACGGTCCTTGTAAATATTTATAAGATTTATAGGATTCTCTTCTCAAAGTTATAAATGGTATTTTAACTTTAAAACAAGCTTCAATCCTGCAAGGATGAGAGTTACAGTTTTCTATATTCTATATTCTTCAACATCACAAATCCTAAAAATTTATCAGATTCTAGTGAAAAATACAAAAATTAAAAACTAATGCAAACTCAAAATATCTTCACATTCCACTTCAGAAGATATTTTATATAATCATTTAAAATAACTTTTGGGGGCTGGTGAAGTGGCTCAATAGGTAAAGGCACTTACCCCATAAGCCTGAAAACCTGAGTTGAATCCCTGTAACCCACATAAAAGTGGAAGGACCAAGTCAACTCCACAGTTACCCTCTGACCTCTACATGTAATCCCTGACATACGCATCCCACCCCACACACACATCATACACACAATAACAAACTAAATTTAAATAATTCACAATAAAAATATAATTAATTGAGATTTTATAAAATAATGTAATGGTGATGATGGTATGGTAGGTAACACAACTCCAAAAATTTGTTGTTATAAAAAATTTTTCTTTCTATATATTTCTATATAAACTATGCAAAAAAATCATACATATATATTCAACTTTTTAAATTATTTTACTTTTTTATTAAGTAAATGTGTTATTTTAAAACAAACTTTAACCCTAACAAAAATCTTCATTCTCCAGAAGGAAATCATAAAAATGAAAAGATATTAACAACAGATATTCAAAAGATTATTATTTGCAAGGGAAAAAAGCTCTTAACATATAGGCAAAATTAATTAAATTTCAAGCTTCAACCCAATTATATATTTTAATCTCAATAAATATTCAATATTCAAACTTATCAACATATTCCCATAAAATAAAAACAAAATAAAATTATTGTTATTTACCCTATGTCATGTGTCAGATTACCAAGTACAAATTAACATAAAAGCATTGAACTTTTTTACACGCCACCAACACACACTTGTGAACTCACTTGTATAAATATGGATCTTTCCAACAGCAGCAGCAGTTTCTACAAAGTTATTTACCTTGTCCTGATTTTGCAGTTACAGCTGCTCCAGCAGATGGTGGTTCAAACTCCTGTCAATTACAATAAAGTTTAAATTATACAGTCCCTAATACAATGTATAAGTTGTAATGAAAAAACAGTAGTGTCACAGTTTTACCTTTGCTTTCTTTGAGTCTGGATCAAACCTTTCAAGAATTAACTTAGCTGTCTTGTAAGTTTCTTTTTCCATAACTTCTTCAAGCTACAAATAGAAATTTCCATAAATTGTTATATTTTGAAACATATACTACTTATTTTTATACATCTTATTCAAAAAGTATTAAACTATCAATCTTGGAATTAAGGAAAATAAAGTCATCCCTCTCCTATTTGTACTTATATTCAGCAAATGAAACTAAATAGAAAGATTACCTACAATCAAATAATTAAAATCCAAGCTTTTAAAATAGTTTCTACCCTCTAATACATTACTTGTATTTTAGCAGCTTTACTGCAAGGAAATACCAAATATCGCTAATTGTTTACATATAATGAGGAGAATAATTACATGCACCAACTTCAATAATGGAATGTGCAAAAATCTATCAGCCATCATTATTGGAAGTTATTAGACATGACAAGCAAATGACAGGCAATTCCTCAGATTTATTTCCTCATAGCACTTAATGCTATTAATTTAAGAAGGTCGTTAGCCAAGAGCTTTACAAAATAAAATCTCTGTGCCAATTAACTGCTGTCAACATCGATTTTAGATTATTTATTAGCAGAAGCAATTAGCTTGCTGCAAATGCAGTGAAAACTCACTAACTGGGAAAACAGCCATGGAATTTGCTCAAGTGACTCAAAAAGCTAATGTCCTCCCCCACCCCTCCTCTTTTCTTACTTAGATTCAAACAGCTTTAGAAGAAAAAAACCAAACACAGAATTTAAGCAAAATTTTTACTGAGATTTATGCTCACACTAGGGACTGTAATTAAAAAACTTCATTGCTATAGCACTTTATTTACAATGCTCTCAAGTCACTTTATAACCTAATACAGGGGTTCAATTTTAAAAGTAATCACTAGTAAAATATTACAGCAGAAAAAGTTGAAATGTAGTATAAGACAGTCGGTTATGACAAATAACTAATGTTCAACATAAAATGCTTTTGGAAAATATGAAACAGGGCCTTTTCCTTCTCAGTGACCAGTGACCACTTATATTCATTATATGTCATGTTGATTCCAGGGACACTTATTTTAAAAAGCAAAACAGACCACATTTACTTAAAGTATAGTTTTAAAAGAAATACACCAATAGATTCCCCATTAAATATTCAACATTTAGCAAGCTAAGTCCTTAGATGATTTATAATTCTCAATTTAGTAAAACTAAAATATTTTACTAATTATTTCAAAATTATAATAAATTCTCAAGCAAGTTCAATTTTATGATGTAAAATTCATTTTGTACTGAGGAAAAATTAGGAATGGAGGTAGAGAAAGAGTATCATGGAATACATCCCCAAATCAATGTCATCATGGAATAAATAATAACTTTTAGACCTGTTACACAATAGAACTCTTGGTGATGACAGAAATGCTCTATATTGGCACAATGGAAGTCACTAAGATGAATATGGTAAGTGAGAACACTTAAAATGTTGCTTTATGAACTACAAATTAAATTTACAGTTTTACTTCAGCATAAAAATGAAAATATAAATGGTCAATTTGGCAAGAAACTACTAATTTGGTCAGTATAACTACAGATGAAACCTACTTCTAGGTTTACAAAGATTGGTATATTAAGAAAATTAAACTAGTCTCAGAAAAACAGGTATCATATGTTTTCTCCTGTATGTGGTATTTAGATTTTATATACACACAAAACCATGTATACACACACAACATTCAGAAAAAGTGAAACTGTCTAAGGGAACAAAGGGGACTAATGGAATTGGGGAGAGCAGGGAGATATGAGAGGAGAATTTGTTCAATATCCAATACATGCTTGTATGATTGCCCTTATGTAAGATAATAAATGAATATATGCAGTGAAAGTTTTAAAAGATAAAAATGTTGAGCAAAAGGGTCAAGACCAGGCTAGAGAAACCTACAGAAACAGCTGACCTGAACAAGGGGTTGCTCATAAACCCCAGACTGATAGTTGGAAAACAGCATAGGACTGTTCCAGACCCCCTGAATGAGGATGTCAGTTTGGAGGCCTGGTTAATTAATGGGGCCTCTGGCAGTAGATCAGTATTTATCCCTAGTACAGGAATGGACTTTGGGAATCCATTCTACATAGAGGGATGCTCTCTCAGCCTAGACACACAGGGAAGGGTCTAGGCCCTGCTCCAAATGATATGACAGACTTTTAAGATCTCCCATGGAAGGCCTCACCCTCCCTAGGGACCAGAAAGAGGATGGGATGGGGGTTGGTGGGAGCAGGGGAGGAGAGGAGGGTGAGGGAACTGGGATTGACATGTAAATGAAGCTTGTTTCTAATTTAAATAAAAAAGGAAAAAAATTTCAAAAAGATTAGATACAACCATAATCTAGAGTCAAAGTGCTATTTCAACAAGTACAATTCGTAGTAGATCAGTCAGCCTTAAGTATTCATTTATATATCTATGTTTCATTTATCTTAAATAATTTGTAAAGCACTAATAGGTACAAACCCATTCACCTTTAAGTTTTGTTTTTGTTTTTGTCCCCCCCCTCCCAAGACAGGGTTTTTCTGTGTAGCTTTAGAGCCTGTCCTGGCACTCGCTCTGTAGACCAGGCTGGCCTTGAACTCAGAGATCCGCCTGCCTCTGCCTCCTGAGTGCTGGGATTAAAGGCATGTGCCACCAATGCCCAGCAAGTTTTTTAATTTTTACTTAAAATCATTTTCATATGATATGCACCCATCATAAAGTACTGTGCTACCACAGGCAAGTGATCAAGGGCCCAAACCTTTAAAGCCAGGAACCAAAGTAAACTGTCATCAGATTAAGTTGAATACCTCAGTTGTCACAGCAACAGAAAACTAATACAACTTATTAGACTCTAGACAAAGGTACATTAAACAGACCATATATACTTTAACACTTGATTAAATTTCATTTTATTAGTTTCTACATAACATCATACTGTCAGCAATCACCACCATTTCTACACTTTAATACTAAGAAAATGTGTGAAATCAGTAAGACAAACCTCAAGATCCACTCACACAGACTTCCACATGCCGACCTCTGAGCACCTCGGCCCTTTTTCTTACTCTCGTATTCTTCCCAAAACACCCAAAGCACCTAACTGGCCTCACAACAGGGATCCATGTGCTCACCATTGCTGGGGTAAACTAAAAGACACTGAAAGGTCGTATTCCCTCTTGTTTCAGTCTTTTCATGTTAAATTTGCCTCTTACAACTAATATTAATATTCTCCCTCTAACCCCCTACCCCCATCTGTCTCATGCTACTAAGGAAACATAAGAATTAACACAAGTATACATTTCCTCCATTTGGGGCTCTAATAAACAATCTGGGTACTCACCTTCATACCCTCTCTGCCTCATTTAGTTCTTCAACATGAATTATCTGCTTATTTCTCAGCTTCCAGTTAATGTAAGTTCTCAGAATCTCAAAACTCCACATACCTAACCAATTGTTTCCAGTGTACTATCATTAACTAAAAAAAATTCATAGTAATTTCAACATTAAAATACTGTCAAAAGTATTCCTTGGAGAGTCACTAAGGTATAATATATAAACACTAATTATCCAGTTCTTAACTTATTTATATAAATTAACTTTAAATAAAATTTAACTTACTATCTTTTTCTTCTGGGATTTTAAATCATCCAATGCTTCATCTAGAAAACAAGATTTAAATCAAAGCCAAATCAAGTATTAAGATGCTTAGATAGGAGACTCAATCATCATATATAATATACATGAAGCAAACACAAGATAATGTTCAGAATTTCTCTAAATTTATCACATATTGTAAAGATAAAAATTATCTTAATGTTAACCCATACATTTCATGTTCTGCCTATATTATACATTTCAAGATTCAGGAAAAATTTAAATGGACTTTACACAAACAAAATTTTTTAACAATTTATTTTTATTTTATGTGCATTGGTGTTTTGCCTGCATGTATATCTGTGTGAGGGTGTCAGATCCCCTGTAACTGGAATTATAGACAATTGTGAGCTGTCATGTGAGAATTGAATCTGGGTCCTCTGTAGAGCAGCCAGTGCTCCTAATTGCTAAGCCATCTCTCCAGCCCCTAGACAAAATTCTTACTGTTTGCAGAAACAACACTTTTACTTTGTTTTTAACATTCCACCCACATTAATTTATAAATACCAAATCTCCTTTTATATTTGTTTATAAGTATGTTACTTATGTTAAAAATAATTAACTTTTGAAAATCTTTATTATACCTGAGAAGAAATTTACAAAGGGACATCAGTAGCTTATCAAAATTAAAGTTTTCTAAAATTTGCATGCTTATTTAAGTTGACATAATGGAACATGAAGAATCATTTCAAAAGATATCCCTTAAGCCAGGCATGGTGGTGCACACTTTTAATCCCAGGGAGAGGCAGAGGCAGAAGCAGAAAGATTTCTGTGAGTTCAAGGCCAGCCTGGTCTACATAAGATTTCTAGGTGCCAGAGCTACACATTGAAACTCTGTCCCCAAAATAATCATTCTTAAAATAAAAATAAATAATTTTGGAAAAATAAAAGAGGGTTTGGAGAGCTGGCTCAGAGATTAAGGGTACTTAATTGCTCTTGCAGAGGACCCAGGTTCACTTCCCAGCACCCACATGATAGCTCACCACCATCCTTAATTCCAGTTCCAGGGGATCTGACACCCTCCTCCTAACCTCCACATGCATCAGGCACTCGTGATGCCCATACATACATGCAGGCAAAACACACATACACGCTAAATAAAACCTTAGCAAAACAGGAATCCCTTTACAAACATATTGTTCGCAGTTTTTCGGTAGAAATAATTAGTAAAAATAGGTAACTTCTACAAGTTGTTCCCTGACCTCCACATGACAGTGTGGCACAAATACACATACCATATGTCTGCACACAAACACAACAAATAAATAATGTAATTTTTTTAAGAAAAGACTAAATTTACGAGGGAATAATAATAGTACTATTTAACAATTATCAATACACATTTGATTTGTTAATCACAGGTTTAGTGTATTTAAGGACCTGGAGAGATGGCTCAGCAGTTGAACACTTGCTGCTCTTGCACAGGACTAGAGAGTTGGGTTCCAAACACCCATATCAGGCAACTCACAACCACTGTAACTCCAGTTCCAATGATCCAATGCCCTCTTCTAGTCTCCAGTACACCTGTACTACATACATGCAGCATATAAGCACACGCAGGCAGATACGTGTGTGTGTGTGTGTGTGTGTGTGTGTGTGTGTGTGTGTGTGTGTGTGTGTGTGTAAACTTTTTAAGTAAAAAAAGTATATTCAAATAGTGTTTGTCAAATATTAAGCATGTAATTATATTTAAACAGGATAGGATATGCCAAATAAATAGGATAAGGAAAAGTATGGGGGAAAAAAAAATCACAGGTGACTGAAAATAAGTGGTTATTTGGGCTAGACCACATATCCTAAACCAGACAGAAGTCAGGTCATACGCAAGGAGGCTACTTTAAAAGCCATCTATCTGTACAACCTTGTTTACATACTGAATCAAGCAAAATATTTTTAAAGCAAGTAGCACTTCTTAAACTACTGGAAATTTAATATTTTTATATTTTATATTACTATTTCTAAGTATGATAAATGCATTACATTCTTATTACTCTATTAAAAGATATACTTCAAAATAATATAAGCAGGCCGGGCGTTGGTGGCACACGCCTTTAATCCCAGCACTTGGGAGGCAGAGGCAGGCGGATCTCTGAGTTCCAGACCAGCCTGGTCTACAAGAGCTAGTTCCAGGACAGCATCCAAAGCCACAGAGAAACCCTGCCTCGGAAAAAAATAATAAAATAATATAAGCAGTGAAGGTGAAGGCAAAAATGAAATTAAGATAAACCATGAGTTGATTATAGGTTTACAAGAGATCAATATACTAAACTTTGTACAGTGGGGGAAAAAAAAAAAACAAGAAAAGGAAGTATACCATATGGAAAGTTAGTTTAAAATGAATATATTGAACACAGAGAAGTCAAACTGGTGCTTAGCTACAACCTTCACCGCTAGTGAAGACTAGTATTCATAGTACTAGAAGATACTCTACACACTACAGAGGAAAAAAGCAAACACCAACCCAGCTACAAACCCTGTGATCTACATGGTGACCTGTTTACATGACATGCTGGTGCAAGAATGGCACAAAAGTTATGGGAGTAACCGATTGCTCTATGCTTGGATTTAAGGCCCACTACACGGGAGAACTCATGCCTGACACTGCTTAGGTGGCCAAACACCTGAGACTAGACCTGCCCAGGACCTAGGAGAAAACCTGTGGGTCCCAACTCCTTTTGAGGTTAAGTAACCCTTTCACCAGGGTCACATATCAGATATCCTGCATATCAGATATTTACATTACAACTCATAACAGAAGCAAAATTACAGTTGTGAAGTAACAATAAAAATGATTTTATGGTTAGGGTTCACCACAAAGTAAGGAACAGTATTATGGGGTTGCAGCATGAGGAAGGTTGAGAACCACTGTGCTAAAGGAACATAACAATAAAATGGCTCTTAATGACATTCTGTCGTACCCATACATAGATCAATACCTCACTCAACCATCATGAGAGAAGCTTTCTCTTGTAGTAGATGGGAACTAACACAGAGATTCACAACTAGACAATAATTGGAGTGAGAGGCTTTGGAACACACAGTCCCAAAAGGGATGTCTTCATCAAACTCCTTCCCTCAGGGATCAGAGAGCTAAGAGGAAGAGGCAGTCGAAGACTGTAAGAGCCAACACCAAGGAAACTGTCTTCCAGACAGAACAGGATGGATGCATGTGTGAACTCAGAGAGACTTGCAGCAGCATGCACAAGGCTTGCACAGATTCAAGCCAGACATGGTTCCAGAGCTCCAAGGTAGAAGTGGATACAATCTCCCATTCCTAACCAAAAAGTTATCTCCAAATGACATCATCCTCTTGCAAAGGAAAAATTAGTTTTTTCCAATGGTGTTTCATTGGGCATGTTAACCACACTTAAGGGTTGGCCCCATGCCTTGTTGTATATTGCCAACACAAAATGAACTTAAAGGTATTTTTATAGGCTTTTTGTCTCATATTTGCTTTGTTTGGACATATTTTTTGGTCTTACTGTGTTTTTTGCTTATATATTATGATTTTTGATTTTGTGATTTTATGGGTTTTGTTTTTTCATGTATCTGAGTGTATATATGTGTGTGTTTCTTGTAATTTTTCTTTGTTTTTGCTTTTCCTACTCTGGCTGTTCTTTAATTGCCTATTTGTTTTCTAAAGAGAGAGAGAAAAGGGGTGTGGTGTTGGCTTAGTGTGGAAGTGGGAAGGATCTAGGAGAAGTTGAGGGAGGGAAAACAGTGATCAAAATATATTGTATGAAAAAAAGCTTTTCAATAAAGAAACGTATAACTGATTAAGATATTTTGTAAGACCTGAAAAATCTTTAAAACTTGCATATATATAAAACATACACAGAAGCTGATTTTTGGATTTTTATATTTCATTTGAAACACAGCTAAATGGCTGTGAGGTTGATGAGAATAATATAGTTAAAAGAAAAGTCAGAATGCTAGAGAAATGGCTCCATTAAAAGTACTGGCTACTCTTACAGAGGATCCAGATTCAATTCCTAGCACACACTCATAACCATCTTTAGCCAGGGGACCAATGACCTCTCCTGAACTCCACAGGTACCAGGTGGCACATACATGGTACAGACAAGCATGCAGGTAAAATACCCGTACACATTAAAACAATAAAATGAATAAAAAGAACAAGAATATATATGCTACATTTTACTCTGCACCAATGTTCCCCACAAAGGTTAATTTAATAAATACAATTTGCCTTTGTTTAAAAAAAAGTTGTGTAAAACAATTCTAAATAAGAAATGACACCTTAAAAATAGAAATTTCTTACATATATAAACTTTGTTATATTATACAGCAAACAATTCTGATACTTACCACACTATGATCTCATACACACTATGATCTCATAAACCATTTCATAACTAGCCTATAAAATATACAATAAGATGAGTTTGCTTATTTAATATATATTTATAAAAAATATTTGGAAAGTAAACTTACTATTTCTCTCTGTTCTCTTGGAAAAGAAGAAAATAAGCACAGTTCTTATGGCCCAGATTCTAGAGAGGAAGCAAAATTCAAAACAAAATCATCATTACAAGAGGTAAATCAGAATCCATAGAATCTAACTAAGGTTAGGAATGTCTCTCTACATATTGAAAATAAAAAAATATTATATTCTGTCAAGGAATACCAGAAGCTTGCCTGAGCTTTCAATAGAGTTCTCAACCAAAACTGCATGGGCCTTCTGAGGGTTCCCCTAGAATTATAAAACTGCCTTTATGAGTACATTTCTCTAGAGAGACCATTATTTTTGTCAACTTCTAAAGGGTCTATGAATCCCCCAAGACATTAAAAACAATATTATAGAATGCTTTTTTATTAATATTTATTTTATTTTTATTTATGTGTATATGTCTGTGTGTTTTTATGTGCATATGTGTGGTAATGCCCCATGGAGGCCAGAAAAAGGTCACCTGCAGCTGATTACAGTTGTACACATACTGACATAGATGCTGGGAACCAAACTCAAGAACAGCAAGGACAACACAAGCTTTAACCATTTGAGCCATCTCTCCAACCTCAAGATGCTTTCTAATAAGTATCAAGTCCGCAAACCTTTCTTATAAGTTACCTTGTGTTAACAAACAGCATCCAAACATGAGAATTATTATATAATCCATTGGAGAGATCTCTTTATTCTGTAGAAATGAGGGTAGGGGATTTACTTTCAAATAAATACTTCATTAAAAAAATTAAGATAAATAACTCCTTTTAAGATTTTATGGTAGCCAGGTGGCGGTGAGGCATATGCTTAATCCCAACACTCGGGAGGCAGAGGCAGGTGAATCTCAGAGAATTCAAGGCCAACCTGATCTACAGGGATAATTCCAAGACAGCCAAGGCTAGACAGAGAAACCCTGTCTCAAAAAGAACCAAATAAATAAATAAATAGATTCTATGTTAATAATTCTTTAGGCTTTGTATTACTATTATATCCAAAAATATTAAAAGAATTAAGAGAAACCCAAAAATAATCCTATCACAAGCTTGTCAAGGTCATCTCTTCAATTCAATATAAATATAGAAAACAAGAGGCCAGCCAGCTGGCTCTGTGGGTAAAAGTGCTGTGAAAACCTGACAACTCTAGTTCAATCCCCTGAACCCACATAACCAACTGTACTCCATAAATGTGCCATGACATGCATGAACACCCTCCCAAACACACACACACACAAACACACACACACACACACACAAAGAGTAAAAATTAGATGGATTATAATAAGCAATGAAATTGAATTACTAGTAATAAATATATTTCTCAAATTAAACAGGCCCAGACGGATTTACTAGTGAACTCTCCTTGACTTTTGAGAACCAACACCAATGCTTCTTAAACTACTCCATAAAATAGAAAGCCAGATAACACTACTTTTTATGAAGCCAGTATTATCTTGATACCAAAATCAGAAAAAAAAAAAATTATTGGTCAGTTTCCCTAAAGAACACAAAAATATAAAAATTCTCAACAAAATATTTGCAAATCAAGAAAACATCAAAAGGATCATCTACCATGTCAAGCTGGTTTTGTTCCAGAAATGTAGGGATGCTGCAACATACACAATAAAAAAAAAAAAGCATGATATTAATGGACTTCAAGACAGAAATCAATGATCATTTCAATAAATTCAAGAAAAGCTTTGGGTAAAATCTAAAACTCCTTCATGGAAAGCAGGGAGGGCTCTGAGGAAAGTAGGAATAGAAGGAATAATAACGCTCTATAAAACAAAGCTAGAGCCAACACCTAAATGGGGAAACAACATCCTAAATGGGGAAAACTCAAAGCATTACCTAAAATCAAGAGCAGGAAAGGGTGTCTAATATCTCTACTCTGATACAATAGAGTGCTGCTTAAGGTCAGCTACAGCACTAAGACAAGATAAGGAAATAAAAGGTTACAAATAGGGAAGGAAAAAGCCAAAGTATCCTTATTTGCAGGTGATAGAACTCTACACATAAAAGATCCTGAAGACACCACAAAAAAAGCTGGCAAACATTTTCAACAAAGAAGGATACAAAAACTAACATTTAATAATCAGTAGCCTCCCTGGGTACAAATAGTAACCATGCAGACAAAGAAATCAGGGAAACACCCCCATTCACAATTGCCTCAAGAAAAAATTAAAATGCTTTGGAATAACCTTAGCCAAGGATGTGCAAGAAGATCTCTACAACAAAAACTTTGTAAAACTGAAGAAATTCAAGAAGACAGAAGTTGGGAAGATATCCCCCAGATACATACTCATGAACTGGAAGAATAAAGATTGTAAAAATGACTTGTACTACTAAAAGCAATCTACAGATTCATTCAATGCAACCCTATTAAGAGAGATTGGTAATCTGTGAGGTTAAGATATCTTTTATTAGATAAACGCCAGCCAAACGCAAGCCAGAGCATGCCAGGGGCAGCAAGGCAGGGAGGCCAGAGAGAGGGGCTTCCCATGTGCCTTGTCTGTCCCTTTAAACCCTATCTCGCATCACTCTGACCTCACCTTGACCATGCCTTAATGGGCGTGGTCAGGCACACCTGTAGCCAGCTTCCAGCAGGCGTGGCTTACACTGTCCCCTACACAACCCCCAACAACATTACTCACAGGAGAGAGTGAGTTCACACCCGCTCACTAGAGGTATCATCATACCTAATTATAAGTTATACTCAGAGCTATAGTAATAAACATACTATGTTGCAGGATATTTGGTCATACTGTGAACCCTGAGATTGCATTATTTACAGAAAAATTCTGTTTGTAGATGTGGTGTGGCTCATCCCTAGCACACAGTTTTAATCCAAGAGTGCCTGTACCATGGTATTATTTCTACCTACATCTAAATTGTTCCACTCAATTCTGACTTGGGAGCCAGATGCTGAGGTAAAAGCCTGCTGTCTCAGAAAAACAGAGAAAGCACCCAGATGATCTTCTCCTCAGCCAGCATTCCAGAAAAAGATCTTTATCCTATGTGTTTTCAAACAAGACTCCTTAAACTGAACATCCCTCCCTTCTACTTTCTGCCTATCTATCCTTCCAGGACCATGTCTACCTACAGTCATGCTCTCCATCACAATAATGGACTGAACCTCTGAAACTGTAAGCAAGCCACCTCAACTAAATGTTTTCTTTATAAGAGTTGCCATGGCCACAGTGTCTATTCACAACAATAGAAGCCCTAACTAAGACAACGGGCTAGAATTAAATAAATAATTCTGAAGCGATGAAGTATATAATGACCAGTAAATATATGAAAAGTATTCAGCCTCACTATCTAAGAAAGAAAGGCAAATTAAAACTACACTGAGATTCCACTTCTCATCAGTCAGACTGAGTCATTCAGAAAACAACAAATGATAGGACCAGCATACAGATAACAGGGAACCCTTATATATGCTGCAGGTGGGAATGTGAGCTAATCCAGCCATGTAAATTACCGTGGAAGGTCTTGAAAGAAAATTAAAAATATATCTACCCTAAGACACAGATCTATCAAACAGAAGAACTGGGTAAACGGCTCAGGAACTACAGATGTAAGTATAACAAAAGAACACAAGAGATGGAAGAGAAAATCTCAGCTGTTGAAGACTCACTGGAGGAAATACAATCATCAGCCAAAGAAAATCTCAAGTCCAACAAATACCAAACACAAAATATCCAGGAAATATGGGACACCATGAAAAGTCCAAACCTAAGAACAATAGGTATAGAAGAAGGTGAAGAAATACAGCTCAAGGGTACAGAAAACATATTCAACAAAATCATACAAAAAAACTTCCCCAACCAAAAGAAGGATATGCCTATGAAAGTACAAGAAGCTTACAGAACACCAAATAGACTGGACCACAAAAAAAAGTCCCCTCGCCACATAATAATCAAAACAACAAACTTACAGAATACAGAAAAAATTATTAAGAACAGCAAAGGAAAAAGGCCAAGTAACATATAAAGGCAGACCTATCAGAATTACACCCAAATTCTCAATGGAAACTCTGAAAGCCAGAAGGTCCTGGATAGATGTTCTGAAAACGCTAAAGGAACATGGATGCCAGCCCAGACTACTATACTCAGCAAAGCTTTCAATTGTTATAGATGGTGAAAACAAGATATTCCATTGACAAAACCAGATTTAAACAATAATACATATCCACAAATCCAGCCCTACAGAAATTACTGGAAGGAAAACTCCAACCCAAGGAAGACAACTACACTCACAAAAACATAGGCAATAGATAATCCCACATTACCAAACACCAAAAGAAAAAAAGGGAGTAGACCCACACACAATACCAACAACAACAAATCCAAAACAAACAAGAATTAACAATCAATGGTCATTAATATCCCTCAATGTGAATGGTCTTAATTTGCCTATAAAAAGACACAGGCTAACAGAATGGACAGAAAGACAGAATCCATCCTTCTGCTGCTTATAAGAAACACACCTCAACTTCAAACACAGACATTACCTCAGAGTAAAGGGCTGGGAAAAGACTTTCCAATCAAATGGACCCAATAAACAAGCTGGTATAGCAATCCTAATATCTAACAAATTAGATTTCAAAATAAAACCAATCAAAAGAGATGAAGGTCATTTCATATTCATAACAGGAAAAGGCCATCAAGATGATGTCTCAATTCTGAACATCTATGCAACAAATATGAAAGCATCCACATTTGTAAAAAAAACATCACTAAAGCTCAAATCACACATAAAACCTAATACACTTATAGTGGGAGACTTCAACACTCCACTCTCATCACTAGAAAGGACCACCAGACAGAAACTTAACGAAAGAAACAAAGGAACTAACAGAAGTTATGACCCAATTGGGATAACAGACATCTACAGAACATTCCATCCAAACACAAAAGAATATACCTTCTTCTCTGCACCACATGGCAACCTTCTCTAAAATCGACCACATAGTTGGCAACATAGCAAACCTCCACAGATTAAAAACAAACATTGGAATAACCCCCTGTATCCTATCAGATCACCACGGTTTAAAGTTAGAATTCAACTACACCACAAACTGCAGAAACCCTACAAACTCGTGGAAATTGAACAATGTGTAATTACACCATTCCTAGGTCAAGGAAGAAATAAAAAAAGAAACTAAAGACTTCCTAGAATTCAACCATAATGAAGACACAACATACCCAAACTTACAGAACACTTTGAAAGCAGTACTAAGAGGAAAGTTCATAGCACTAGGTGCCCACATGAAGAAACTGGAGAATTAACAGCACAATTGAAAGATCTAGAACAAAAAAGAAGCAAACTCATCCAGGAGGAATAGATGCCAGGAAATAATCAAATTGACAGCTGAAATCAATAAAGTAGAAACAAAGAAAACAATACAAAGAATCAATGAAACAAAGAGTTGGTTCTTTGAGAAAATTAACATGATAGACAAAACTTTATCCAAACTAACCAAAAGACAGAGAGAGAACATGCTAATTAACAAAATCAGAAATGAAAAGGAGGGCATAAAAACGGACCATGAGGAAATCCAGAAAATCATCAGGTCATACTTTGAAATTCTGTACTCCACAAAATTGGAAAATTTAAAGGAAATAAAAATTTTTCTGGCTAGATATCATTTACCAAAAATTAAATCAAGAACAGATAAGCAATTGAAATAGTCCTATAACCCCCAATGAAATAGAAGCAGTCATAAAAAGTCTTCTAACGAAAAAAAAAAAAAAAAAAAAAAAAAAAAAAACCAAAGCCCAGGGCCAGATGGTTTCAGTGCAGAATTATACTAGAAATTCAAAGAAGAGCGAATACCAGTACTCCTCAAACTGCTCCACACAATAGAAGCAAAAGGGTCATTGCCAAACTGTTTTTACAAGGCTACAATTACCTTGGTAGCCAAGCCATACACAGATACAACTAAGAAAGAGAACTACAGACAAATATCCCTCATGAACATTGATGCAAAAATATTCAATAAAATACTGGCAAATCAAATCCAAGAACACATCATGCCAGGGATGCAGGGATGGTTCAACATATGAAAATCCACCAATGTAATCCACCATATAAACAAACTGAAAAAGAAAAAACACATGATCATTTCACTAGATGCTGAAAAGGCCTTTGACAAAATCCAACACCCCTTCATGATAAAGGTCTTGGAGAGATCAGGAATAACAGGAGCATACCTAAACATAATAAAAGCAATATACAATAAATCAACAGCCAACATCAAACTAAGAGAAACTCAACATGATTCCTCTAAAATCTGGAACAAGACAAGGCTGTCCACTCTCTCCATATCTCTTCAATATTACACTAGAAGCTCTAGCTAGAGCAATAAGACAACAAAAAAAGATCAAGGGGCTACAAATTGGAAAGGAAGAAGTCAAACTTTCACTATTTGCTGATGATATGATAGTTTACATCAGTGACACAGAAAAACTCTACCAGGGAACTACTACAGCTGATAAACACCTTCAGCAAAGTGGCAGGATACAAGATTAACGCAAAAAAAAAAATCAGTAGTCCTACCATATATAGACAACAAATGGGCTGAGAAAGAAAACAGAGAAACATCACCCTTTACAATACCCATAGACAACATAAAATATCTTGGGGTAACGCTAACCAAACAAATGAAAGACATGTATAGCAAGAACTTTGAGTCTTTAAAGAAAGAAATTTAAAACATACCAGAAAATGCTCTTGAATAGGTAGGATCAACATAGTAAAAAATGGCAATCTTGCCAAAAGCTATCTACAGATTTAATGCAATCCCCATCAAAATTCCAACACAATTCTTCACAGACCTTGAAAGAACAATACTCAACTTTATATTGAAAAACAAAAAAACCTAGGAGAGCCAAAACAACCCTGAACAATAAAGGAACTTCCAGAGGCATCTGCATCCCTGACTTAAAGCTCTCTTATAGAGCCATAGTTCTGAAAACAGCTTGGTATTGGGACAAAAATAGATAGATAGACCAATGGAATCTAACTGAAAACCCTGATATGGACCCACACACCTACAACTGATTTTTAACAAAGAAGCTAAAGTTATAAAATGGAAAAATGAAAGCATCTTCAACAAATGGTGCTGGCATAACTGGATGCTGACATGTAAAAGACTGCAGATAGATCCATATCTATAGCCATGCACAAAACAAGTCCAAATGGATCAAAGACCTCAACATAAATCCAGCCACACTGAACCTCTTAGAAGAGAAAGTGGGAAGTACCCTTGAATGAATTGGTACAAGAGACGGCTTCCTGATCATAACACCAGTAGCATAGACACTGAGATGGACAATGAATAAGTGGGACTACCTGAAACTGATAAGTGTCAGTATGGCAAAGGACACAGTCAATGAGACAAAACAGCAGACCACAGAATGGGAAAAGATCTTCACCAACCCCACATCCAACAGAGGGGTGATTTCAAAAACATACAATGAACTAAAGAAGCTAGCCACCAAAATACCAAACAATCCAATTAAACAGTGGGGTACAGAACTAAATAGACAATTCTCAATAGAGGAATCTAAAATGGCTGAAAGACACTTAAGAAAGTGCTCAACATCCTTAGCCATCAGGGAAATGCAAATCAAAACAACTTTGAGATTCCATCTTACACCGACCACAATGTCTAAAATCAAAAATACCAATGACAGTCCTTTGCCGGAGAGAATGTGAACAAAGAGGAACTCTCCTCCTTTGCTAGTGGGAGTGCAAATTTATGTATGACCACTTTGGAAATCAGTTTGGTGGTTTCTCAGGAAAATGGGAATCAATCTATCTCAAGATCCAGCAATTCCACTCTTGGAATGCACATATAAGGGACATATGTTCAACTATGTTCATAGCAGCGTTGTTTGTAATAGCCAAAACCCAGAAGCAACCTAGATGCCCCTCAACCAAAGAATGGATGGAGAAAATGTGGTACATTTACACAATGGAGTATTAGTGGGGGGGAGGGGAGTATACAATGAAATCTTGAAATTTGCAGGCAAATAGATGAAACTGGAAGAAAACATCCTGAGTGAGGTAACCCAGTCACAGAAACACAAGCTGAGTATGTACTCACTCGTACATGGATATTAGACATAGAGCAAAGAACTAACAGCCTGCAACCCACACCACCAGAGAAACTAGGGAACAAGGAGGACTCCAATAGAAGAACATGTGGTCCCCCAAAGAAGGGGACGGGACAAGAACCCCTGAGCAAATTGGGATCATGATGGGGAGAGAGGAGAGAGGTGGGAAGGGGAGAGAAGGAGAAGCGGAGGGGAGTAGAGAACAGGAGGGATCAGGAAGACTGAGACAGGGGAGGAATAGAGGAGGGCAAGAAAGGAGATGCCTTGATAGTGGAAGCCAGTATAGGTTTGGAGAGAGGTCTGGCACTGGAGAAATGTTCAGGGATCCACAGAGATGACCCCAACTAAGAATTCAGGCAGTGGTGAAGAAGCTGCCTTTGATGCCCTTCCCCTATAATGAGATTGATGACTATCTTGGTTGCCATTCCTAGAGCCTTCTTCCAGTAGCTGATAGAAGCAGAAAAAGACACCCACAGTAAAACACTGAGCCATACTCCTGGAATCCAGTTGTGGAGAAGGAGGAGGGATAAGCAAAGAAGCCAAGACCCTGCTGGAGAAACCTGCACAAACAGTTGACTTGACCTAGTGAGAGCACAGAGACCCTAGTCGTAAAGATGGGAAACCAGCATTGGACCCAACCAAGCCCTCTGAATGTGGGTGCCAGCTGGAAGGCCTGGGCAGCCTATGGGACCTCTAACAGTGGAGCCAGTGTTTATCCCTAGTGGACTTTAGGAGCCCATTCCCTATAGAGGGATACTATTGCAACCCAAATACACGAAAGAGGGCCTAGGCCCTCCCCCAAATGATGTGGTGGACTTTGATGCCCCTCACCCCTGTGGAAGACCTCACTATCCTTGGAGAGTTGGTGGAGGTGGGTTGGGGGGTTGGCGGGGAGCATGGGAGGATGGGAGGGCGAGGGAATGGGAGGATTGATATGTAAAATAAGATATCAATGTTTATTGTTACACTATTCACAACAACTAAATTGTAGAATCAATACCTAAATGGCCATCAATAGAGAAATTAATAAAATCTGGCATAGGTACACAATGGAATTTTTTCAGTCATAAAGAAGAACAAAGTATATGTAGTTTACAGGAAAATGAATGAAGGAGGAGATAATCATATTAATCAAATTAAGTCAGTCTCAAAAAGGCTAACGCCCTATTTCACTTACTTTATAGACATACATAAAACACCAGAACCCTATACAAATGTACACTCATGAAAATTAAAGCACAAAAAAAAAATACATTGTATCTGGATATAAATTTAGAATATAAGAAAGATACAGCACTGCTATTTGGGGAATTCATCTGCAAGGCAGTTTTCAGCAGCCCTGCCTCCTCATACTCACACCTTAAAACAGTCCTTTCATAGCCATGTGACAGAAGTGATAGCAAAGATAAAGTTAGACAGAGCTCAGAGCTGTTTTTTCTTTCTTGGATTACTTGCTCTGAAAGTCAATGAGCCTGTGGTAAACACTTAACAAAGGACTGAAGCTTGCTAACAATGTATAAGCTTGGAAGTAGATGAGAAAATTACCAAAAATTCATAAAACCATATCAGGTGTCATCATTGTATTTAGATTCAGAACCTACTTTGAAAGTGGAAAAACAACTAGCTCTGACATGATTTATGACTGTGGCAAGGAAAATGAATCCACATATAATCATAGGTTTATAAAATATGGCCTAAAAAAAAAAGAGAAAGATCCCAGCCAGGCAGTAGTAGAGCACACCTTTAATCCCACCACTCAGGAGGCAGAGGGAGAGAGATCTCTGTAAGTTCCAGGCCAGGCAGAGATACACAGAGTCTCAAAAAAAAAAAAAAAAAAAAAACAGAAAAGGCTGATATTAAAAATAAATTATCCAGAAATGTTGTATTTACAAGAGCATTGTTTCTATGAAAGGAGGGAGAAAAAAGATTCAGCCCTGTGAGAAAATGCAGTTGCCTAACTTCACTGGCTAGGAAAAAATACAAACACTTCACATAAAAGCCTAGTTATTAAGGAAAATTCCAGTCACAGTTGAACACAGTTAAAGACATTCCATTCATCCCAAACAAATCTCCCACAAATAATTGGCTAAAAATAAAGTAAACATAATATAAAGAAAGTCTTTTTTACTAAACTAAAAAATACATTATATTTCAAAACTAAAATTAACTTCTTTCTTATCAGCAAAGTGCACTAAACTTTAAACCAGAAATTCAAAAAGGGATTGACATACTGGATCATAAGATAAAATCTAATTCTTAACATAAACTAATCTTCAAACTGTTTTCTCATACTGAAAATTATGAACAGAGACATACCAGGGACAAATAAAATAAAAAGTATATACGTTGATAACACAAAAAGAAACACTAAAGTCACTTATCTTTTTAATCCACAAAAAGAAACACTAGAGAAATTCACTTATCTTTTTAATTTTATTACCACAAACTAGTTGTATAAGATAATGTGTTTCATTATAATGTTTCCTTACATATGTACATATTGTACATCTTTTAAAAGATCTATTAAAATAGTTTTTAAAGGTATGGCTCCTTTCTAAAAATTCACCCACCAGGCAGTATCCAAAAAAGATGGCTAATAAAGAAATGACTCTAGTTCCACAACATGGAACCGAGAGCTCTCTAAAGATGCCAAGATGCCTGTGTTTGATCTTTATCGCCGTTGGGTTGCTGGGAGCTTCCAGGTCCACACACCACCATTCAGGCAGAACCTCATGGGTTAAAGCTGAGACAAGCAGGGTCACGACAGTTTGCCAGACTTCTAACTAAACACAGGAAATATCCAGCAGCTAGGAAGCATGAAAAGTGTGTGGTGGTTTGAATAAGAATGGTCCCCATAGCTCAGATATTTGAATAGTTGGTCCCTAGTTGGTGGAACTGTCTGGAAGGGATTAGGAGGTGTCAGTATAGGTGGGTGAGCTGTGGGTTGTTTACTTTAAAATGAACCACCTAAGCAGGGCATTGGTGGCACCCTTTAATCCCAGCCCTCGGGAGGCCGAGGCAAGCGGATCTCTGTGAGTTTGAGGCCAGCCTGGTCTCCAGAGCATGTGCCAGAATAGGCTCCAAAGCTACACAGAGAAACCCTGTCTCGAAAAATCAAATAGATAGATAGATAGATAGATAAATAGATAGATAGATAGATAGATAGATAATAAAAATAAAATCAACCAACTAGAGCTCGATACAGTTCAGTTATAGACTATCTAGCATGCATGAGGTATTGGGTTTGATCTTAAGCACCACATAAAATTAAAGGAGCAGAGGACACGCATATACAACACACACACATACACACCAGCAGTCTTGATAGTCCAAGTCTTTAACGCAGTCACTCAGGAGACTAAAGTAGGAAAATCAAAAGTTCCAGGCCTTGTCCAGTCTACAGAGTAGCTTCAAGGCCAGCCTGAACAACTGAGCAAAATCCTGTCTCAAAATCAAAGCTCTAAAGGGTTTGAGCATGTAGCTCAGATACAATGATTGCCTATCACACAATCCCTAACACCACTAAAAACAACGAAAGTGTTAAATATGCCTGTTTGTCTATGTGTCTGTGTGTACAGCCAACTCACACAGACATGTAGAACACACCTGTATTTCCAGCACTCAGGAGGATTACCAGTTGGGAGGCTACCCTGGACTATATAATGAGATGACATTTCAAAGAAAACAGAAAAATCAATTCCAAAAGTAATGCATATCTGCAGAAATAAAAATTTCTAAGTATGACCAAACCTTCCCTCCCTGTGGTAAAGCCTAATGATGTCCATGAAACAAATGTTGTATTTTGATTGTAATTTAGTGGGACTAGTGGTTCAGTGATAAAATACTTGCCTAGTATGTGTGAAGCCCTGGGGGTTTGAGCCTTAGCACTGGGTGGAGGAAGGAAAGAGGGTTTAAACCTTATGCTGGGAATATACCCTGTCATAGAGCATTTGTTTAGTACTTATAAAGCCTTGGATTTGATCCTCAACACTAAAAAAGCAGTGTTTAAATTTCAAAAAGAATTGGAAAAAATATGAATACCGACTTAACATCTAAGTTCTAGAAAACATTATGGAATCTAAAGTTCATCTGTATTACATAACAATGTGAAGATGAAGTAAATTCTCAAAGCATCTTAAACGGAGCATCAATATTCTACCATCAAGGGCAATTTTGGAACAGCTAAGACTAGATTGTGAATGCCCTGTATTGATCCTTGACCTCTACAGTATAAGCTTCACCAAATATGTGAATAGAGATAACTATCACATTTTGGACATATAAGACAAATTTCTAAGTGGTCTAATTGATATAAAATGTGAAGAATAAAGCAATACATTTTATTGCTCTTTCTGCTTCCAATACTTGAAGTAAATCCTAGTCCAGCCCTCAGAACTGTTCCCCAAGAAAAAAAAGTCCAACTAAACTTAAGAAATGACTCACACTACAAAATAAAATACCTATGGTGATAAGTCTTTATTTACCACAACAACCACTTTCACACCTGCATTTTGCTTCATGCTGATCATCACTGACTGGAAAGAAATCTATTCTTTGTTAGATAACTTGGTCTGTGCTTCCCAAAGTAAAGAGTTCACTGAAATAGAAGCCACAACAGTAGAGAATGGGGTAACAAATGTGAATGAAACAAAGTGAGAAATGTTTCTGCAACTTATCAAATCAAAAAGTTGTCAAATCAAAAAGCACTAACTACACACAACAGTCAGAGGACACAATAACATGTAATATGTCATAGGCAGTCAAGATAGCTTAGTGGGCAAAGGCTCTTACAGCAGACCATTCAATCTCCAGGACTCACATGGAGAAGAGAACTACCACCCAATAAGTAGTCATTTGACCTAAACTCACATGCACAAACACACATGCACACATACAAATAAATAAATAAATAAATAAATAAATAAATAAATAAATAAATAAATAAATGGGACAATATGTAGACAGGTAGGTAGGTAGGTAGGTAGACAGACAGATATATAGATGTAGCTGTTCTAGTTTCCTTTCTGTGGCTGATAAAACACTAACCAAAAGCAACTGAAAACAGGAACTGCTTTATTTGGTTTATACATAACATGTCGCAATCCATCATTGAGGAAAGTCAGGGCAGGAACTCAAACAAGAACTTGAAGGTAGAAACCGTGGAGGAAAACTGTTTACTGGTTTGCTCCCAGGCTCACGATTAGCAGCTTTCTTACATAACACAGAACCATTGGCCTAAGGATGACATCCACACCCCACCACAGTAGGCTGGGCCTTCCTAATCAACTAGCGATCAGGATAATCCCCCACAGATATGTGCACAGGCCAATCTGATCTAGATAACCCTTCAAGTGAGACTTCCTTCTCCAATGACTCTAGGTTACATTAATTTGACACTTAGGTACACTTGAACATTTAATAAAGTTGTCTACCTTTAAAAATGATTCAGACTTAGAATATAGCTCAGTGGAAATTCACTGATGCACTGGGTTCCATCCCCAGTATCACCAAAATAATATTACTATAATTATTATTATAATAAAGTGATTTATTTGTCTTAAAAGTAATTGGTTATGATTTAGTAACAGATCCAGCAAAGCACAATTTGGGGCAGCAATTAGAATTAACAGAGTTCTCTATCAGGCATTTATAAATTACCTTATATAAACAGAAAATCAACTACTCTATAGAATTAAATGTCAAGTAAAAGTATTTTCCTAGTTTTACAAAAATATACTTTTAATCTTATTTTCTCCCTGCTTTTTTTATGAAAAATATAAAGAAACAATATAAAAGAGCTCACCATTATAAACTCATCTATTTTGGAATTTTTAAAAATCCAAAAGATTTCTAAAAGGGAAATAAATAAGCTAAGAGCAAGGCTGTCAGCACAGCTCAGAGGCAGGGCTCTAGCCTAGAACATGAGGAGGCCTCACAGCCAATGCCCAAAAAAATTAACAGCAGTGTTACATGTGAACTCAATTTCAGTTCTCGGATCTGAACACAGAAGTAAATGTGTTCACCTCTGCACATGCAAAGTTGATTATTTGATAAGTTTGCGAGTTCAAATTTAGAAACATGTCCCACACTAAAGACTAAACCAAAACCTTAAATACCTTTTTTTTCCTATATCCCATTTTCTCCTATCATATTAGATCAGCTTTAACTTCCAAAATATTCCTAAGTTATTTATTAACTTCTGGTATTACTGGGCAGACGAATCCATCTTTATCTTTATATTAAATTTACTAAACCAAGCATGGTGGTGTAAACTTTTAATCCTGGTACTCAGGAGGCAAAAACAAGATCTCTGTGGGTTTGTGGCTAGCCTGATTACACAGTAAGTTCCAGGACAGCCACTGCCACACAGTGAGACCCAGTCTCAAAACTAAAACAAAGTAAAAGAACTTGTATAACAGCTTCCTAGGTATTTTACTTTTGTCCTCTCTTCTTACATTATCTTCATATGACAACATATATATGTGATCCTCTATATGTAATTTCTATCATGCTATTCTTCCACTACAGAAGCTTCCCATTTCACCTACTATGAAACACTTACCCCCAGCTTTGATCTTTCATGATCTGGATCTTGTCTGATTCTTCAAACTCACTTCATAACATTTTTCTCTCCATCACACATTCCAAATATGCCCATCATCTTTGATCCTCACATAAGATATAAACTCATGTTCACAGTCTATATATTTTTCTGTTTTCTTGTTTAGAAACATGCCTCAACTACTGGATTTTGTTTGTTTTTACAACGTAAAGTATACATTGATTTAAAAAATTCAACACTACCAGAAAACATAGAATAAAGGAACTACTTAAAATTTGACCATTAGAAAGAATTAGCACTAATATTTTGGGAATAATCCTTTATATGTAACTTTGTAGGTATATTACCACTATATACTGCATATAGACTTCACAAATTTCAACTTTTTCCATACTTGTTCTTCAATTCAAACACTACTTCCTACAAGACGGCCTCCCAGGGGCTTCTTCAAGAAACCTATTTTTAATCACATCATTTGACTTCCTTCATTGCACATATTTCTCTTCAAACTATGTCTTTGTTAACTTGTCTCTAATTTTACATCTGCAGAACTCAAGATGAATTCAAGTTCCATGAAAGCAGAATCTTACCACTAATTTTCCCATCACTACAGCCTAGACTACAACCTAACACACTGTAGATGCCTAATACTTATAAAGAGATGGTGGTTTTGGTAAATTTGTGTGTATGTGTGGTACTAGGAACTGAACCCAGAGCTTCACATATGCTAGCAAATGTTCTACCAATAAGCTACAGCTCCCCACCACCTTTTGTATATTCTATTTCTGAGACAGGGTCTCAGTAGGTTGCACAACTTGAATCAACTCCCCCTCCAGTCTAGGCAGGCCTTGACCTTGTGATCCTCCTGCCTCAGTCCCCCAAGTAGCTGGGATTACAGGTCTGACTTCAATTAACATTTATAAGCTACAAAATCCTAAATTTTTATCTTCTGCTGAATTTTTCTATAAGTTTGATACTCATACTTAACCATCCATTTGACAGCTCCAATTGGAAAATACAATGGTTCACCAAACCTGCTTCTACTCATGTTGTTCACTATTTTGATGAATGAAACCATCAACCAAATATCTCAACCAAATATCCCAAATTATAAACCTGAATTTTACCCTTGAAATGATTCCTCCTCTTCATTCCATAACCAACCAATCACCAAAATTCTCTCAATTCTACTTCCTAAAGCTCTAATCCATCAATTTTGTTCAATCCATCTGCTCTTCTTCCACCCACCCAATACAAATCATTCATCATTTCTCTTTATCAACTGCAATATCCTCCTAGCTTCCTACTCTAGATCCACTCTTACTTCCTTCTAATTTATTAGAGCCACACTCTCAGTGGCTATAATAATGTGGTGGTTAATCTTGTCAATTTGGATGGATTCAGAATTACTTAGGAGAAAGACATCTGGACATGTCTGAGAGGCTTACCTAAAATGGGAAAACCTACACTGCATGTTGACAGACCCATGCTCTGGGCTGGGTCCCAGACTTAATAAAAAGGTAAATGCAAGTGTAGCAATGGCATTCACCTCACTCAGCCTCTCAACTGAAGATGCTATGTGACCATGTTCCTACAGCCACAACTACAACTCCTCTTGCAGCCATGTCACATCACCTTACACATTTCCACTCTGCAAGTCTCAAATTCAAACATCAATTCCACAGATATCCTTCCTCCAATGTAGCCTTTGGTTATATAATTACAGTAATCTAGACAAGTGCTATGAAAGGACTGTGCATATATAATCAAAGTTATTGATTTTAAATTGGAGATTATCATGGATTACCCAGGTAAATCAGAAATTCGGAAGTTGACCAACAACCTAAATCTGGAGTTTCTCCTACCAGAGACTCCAAATAGACTGCTGTATGACCCCTGGAGATTCAAGCCTATGAGATTCTAAGCAAGGGCCAGTTAATCTGCCTGAGTTTCTGAACTTCAGAGCTCTGATATAATGAATGAGTATTGTTTTAAGCTGTTTAACTTGAGAACAATGAAAAATATAATCAAGACACTCTTAACTTGAGAACAATGAAAAATACAACCACGACTCTTTCTAGAACCCTAACCCCACATAAAACCTCAGTTAAGGCCCCTGTTAAATGCTCCCATAGCATTTTGTATTTCTCTGTTATAACATGCATCATATTAATTACTTAATATATATAACCTATAATGCAATGATTTTTCAATTTTGTTCACCATATACTATTATAAACCAATATCTACAATTGTTATTCATAAATGTTTGCTAATTAAATGAAAAAACTTCTTATTGTTTCCCAAAATTCTCAGTTAAGATGCACCTCCTATAAAGTGCTAGATTATGAAATACTTAAGAAGAAATGATTGGCTTATAGCAATAATTAAAAAGAGGGGAGTTAGAATGAAAGATACATACTTGGAAGCATTTAGACACATTACTTTGGGTTGACAAATCCTCCCACTCATCACTATACTCCATACACCATACATTATGCCCAATAGCTATAGCACTGAGCCTCAACCTTCCTAATGCTGTGACCCTTTAACACCATTTCTCATGTTGTGGTGACCCCCAAACCTTAAAATTATTTTCACTGCTACTTCATTTAACTGTAATTTTGCTGTTAGTGATGTAAACAATCTCATATGCAGGATATGTGATATGTGATCCCTATGAAAGAGTCATTTGATGCTACCCAAGGTTGAGAACCACTGGCCTACAGGAGCTACAGCCACCTGTCAGAAAACTACTAAATATTATCAGTAACAATGGTGATCTCCCTTTGGGTTATAGAATAAAAATTATACTACAATTTAAAAAATAATTAAACTGCAAAAATAATCCAAACTTATTCAATCTGAGACATTAATATTTTATAATAAAAAAGAATAAATATATTAAAATTATCTGGTCAGAAAAGGAAAGGATCAACAAAAAGAATACTTACATAAAAGGAAAAGCAAAAAATGGAAGTGTCATGGCAAGTCTTGCTGTAAATTCATCAGGAAGATACCATAAGTACACAATTAAGCATGTAAACAGATAAAGAACTGAAGAATAGATAATTAGTCTTCCAACCCATAATTTTTGCAATCTCTGATTTTTTTCTCTAAATTCTTCCAATGCTTCAATTTCCTGTTAAGAAAGAGGTATTCTATATTAAATCTCATAAATCATTTAAAAATTAAAATGAAAGAACATGACAGAAAGATCATATAAGATTCCTAAAATTCAATGAAATTCAACACAAACATATTCCAAAGCAAGCATAAGGAAAACTAAAAATGAAACTAAAAACTAAGAAGTCTTTTCCAACAAATTACTTTTTAAACTGAAATATTACATATTATTTTTAAATCTATCAATTTAACAAAGACAGGAGAAATAAAACTGGTATCAGCAAATACTTAGTCAAAAATAATAATTCTCCATATATGGCCTTTAAAAATCTGGCAAGAAAAAATGAGAATAAAAATTATAACACTGAAGGCCCAGGTACAGCGGCACACATCTTTAATCCTGGCACACAGCAGGCAGAGGCAGGCAGATTTCTCCAAGTTTGAGGCCAGCCTGCTCTAAATAGACAGTTCTAGGCCAGACAGAATAATATATAGTGAGACTGTCTCCAAAAACAAAAACAAAAAAAAGTGACTGAAACTACATCATTTCAGTTTATTCATTATTCCCAATATTACTAGGAAAAATCACTAAATAAGAGAAAAACATAAAAGGTACAGAATTGTTGCAGACTGATAAAAGTTGCACAGTAGCCTGCAATCTTTATTATGCTATCTGTTGTATCGATTTACACCATGCTAGCTCTTAATTGCATTCTATCGGATTCTATTATTTGATATTCTACTACTTCATACAAGCTTCTTAAGTCACTAAGAGACCAGATTCTTTTTTTTATTATTTTTGAGATCATGTAACACTAAAGTTTTCAGGATTCCTCTATATTATCTTTAAGTTCTCATATCTCTTCTCCAATATAAAATTACTAAAATAAATTAAAATACTTTAGAGTCAATAAACATACCTTATCTATATTTTCTAGAACTTCTACTGTTGAAGGTTTTGCCTGTTTTAGAAACAGAAATAAGATATGAATTAAAATTAGTTACTGTGCTGGGCGGTGGTGGCACACGCCTTTAATCCCAGCACTCAGGAGGCAGAGGCAGGAGGATCTCTGTGAGTTCGAGACCAGCCTGGTCTACAGAGCGAGTGCCAGGATAGACTCCAAAGCTACACAGAGTAACCCTATCTTTAAAAACTTGTTACTGCAAATTTAGAAACTAGGTTTTTCAATGTTATCCAAGCTGTATGTCTGTTTTAACTATAATTGAAAAATTATAATTACCAAAACTATATATGATTTTTTTTTGGGGGGGGGGGTTCAAGACAGGGTTCCTTTGTATAGGCCCTGGTGCCACTGCCAGCCGCCCCCACTCCCAACAGACCAAGTCACATAACTGTTACCCACATTCACAGGTCACAGGCCTGGCTGTCCTGGAACTAGCTCTGTAGACCAGACTAGCCTTGAACTCAGAGAGTTCTGCCTGCCTCTGCTGAGATTAAGTGTTCACCACCACTGCCTAACTAGGATTCTTAAAATAACACTTTTTCAAAAACTTTCAACTATGGTAGCTCTACTTTTACCATTCTTAACCTCAAAAGAACAGACTTTTATATAGAGCAATAAATTTTTGTACCAAAATATTTACTGACTAAAGATAGTCTAATTCAATAATGCTAAAAGTTCACCTTGGGCTCTGTGTAAGTACCACACTAACTGACTGCAACACTGAAGCACAAGGCTCTGGAGGTCAAAATCCATTCGTTCATTGCGATTCCTAAAGTACACAGTTTTGGGAGGGTTGTTTGCTTGTCTTGTTTTAAATGTGTATAGGTGTGTGCCTGAATGTCTGCATCTCTGGTGCTCACAGAGGTCATAAAAGGGCCCTGGATCTCCTGGAATTGAAGTTATAGACAGTTGTGAATCACCATAAGGGTGCTGGAAATTGAGCCAGAGTCCTCTGGAAGAGCAACTAGTGCTCTTAACCTCTGAGCCATCTCTTCATCCTCAAGTACATAGCTTTGTAAAGATTTTTAAAGAGTGTCTAAGAATACCCTATAATAGCTGAGATTATTTGCCAAAGGTATTTTTATATAAGCCAGAGTGTTTCAAATGACAATTGAGAAAATATTTATCAAGACAGTAACAAATGTCAATGCTATAGTTGTTATGTTAACAATAAGAGTTGTTAACATAAGGTTGAACCATACAAAATTGCCATTTTTGTATGTCAAAGCAGAATGCTGGCAACTTCATATAAGTCAACCAAATAAGAAAAACAAAGGAATAAGATTTTCAGTCTGTCATAGATTTTTAAAGAAAGGTCATTTCATTCATCTACAGAATGAAAACAAAGTTGATTCCACAGAAGTAGAAAATAAAAGGCTACCTGTCTAGGGAAATTGGAGGGAGACAAAGAGTTGAAAGATTAGGAATCAAAGGATATAAAACTAAATACAGAATAAATTCTACAGATCCATACAGCATGGTGATTACATCTTATAGTGATATGCTATATCTTTTACTGAGCTGTTTCAGAAAAGTTTATTGCAGTTTTAAGTATGCACATACACATGTGTGCCTACATGTATGCTCCTGAGTACAGGTGTCATGGGAAACCAAAGGTGCCACATCCCTGAAACTGGAGTTCCAGGCAGTTTGTGAATGACCTGACTGGGGTACTAGGAACTGAACTCAGTCTCTTTAAAAGAGCAACAGGTGCTCTTAGCCCCTTAACCATCTCTCTAGTCCTGATATACTATATTCTTGAAAAATGCTAACAGAGGGAATGTTAAGTTGTTCACCACAAAAAGTATAATTATGTGATGTGGTGATATCTTGCTTGTACAAATAAAGCCTGTCTGAAGGTCAGAGAATGGAGCTTGCCACTAGCTAAATATAGAGGTCTGGAGGTCTGTACAGACAGGAAAGTGAGCTAGTTGGGAGGAAACAGTATATAAGCAGGGGAAAACAGGAACATGTGCTTTTGTCTGCTGAACCACGAAGGAAGTGAGGTGTGGCAGTGGTTTGCTCCTTCTCTCTAATCTCTCAGCATTTTCCTCTGACTCCGGGTTTTTATTACTTAGACCAGTTATGAACTCCATTTACGCCGGGGGCGTTGGTGGCATATGCCTTTAGTCCCACCACTCAGGAGACAGAGGCAGGCGGATCCCTATGAGTTCGAGAGCAGCCTGGTCTACAAGAGCTAGTTCCAAAACAGGCTCCAAAGCCACAGAGAAACCCTGTCTCCAAAAACAAAAAACAAAACAAAAAAAGAACTCCATTTACAATGTGAGTTAATGTATATGTTAATTAGCTAGATCTAAATAATGCAAAGTACACACTTTAAAACATGTTGCTTACAATAAATGCATTCGATTTTACCTGTGAATTTTTTAAAAAGAGGAAGTCAATATAACACAAATCTAAAACAAGTCAAATCTAGCAAGTCAAAAGCTCATTTATCACGAGTCTCTATTATTATGAAAAGGAATAAGGAACTAAGTTTGCCCTAGCCTATATTATTTCTTCTTACATTAAAAAGTATTTATCAATATAGTTTATGTTTTATATCTCTAAATTTGGGATACTTTCTATAAGGACTTAACTAATAAAAGCTTCATTTTTAATTTTGTTCAACCTATAACTCTTAAAAGTGTATTTATTGTGACATCAGTAAAATTTATGTGACATGCTAAAAAAATTTCAATTCCTTGTGTCTGCACTAGGGAAGCAGAAGCAGGGCAAATTCCTGTGAGTTCTAGGCTGCACAGTGAAAAGTCTGTCTCCAAAATAAATAGGCAGATAAATAAATAAATTTAAATAGATTATGTAGTCTATAAAAACCATAAATATGGTATAAAACTTTTAAATTCAACTACTTTTAGAATACACATGGAATTTGGGCAATATGAACTACTAGAGACATTAGATAGCCATAAAATAAACAGAACTACCAAAATAATGTCCAAAGAAGTAACTCTAAATGGAGTTAAATGAAATTAAATATATAATATAAAACTCACTGAAAAGTAAACCCAAAGGAGACCTTTACAAAAAACTTTATGTAACATTTTTATGTTAGACTTGAAAACTTACAATACAGAAATATGTTTTCTTACCCTCCATCGAGAAAATAATCCACCCATCTTTTATTTGTAGAAACTTGGCACAATAATAAATATCATGGGTTGTCCAAAAGAAACAGCTAGAAACAAAGCAAATATTTTAAATTTTTCAGTTAAATAAACAGCACATTCTCTCAAAAATTTTTATGTTGCAATACTACATTAAAATACTATAAAACATTTGTTGGTCTCCACTTAAATGAGACTTTAATCCAGATAGCCACTGGTGTATTCAAAGAGAGGAACCTCCTAGAAGAGAAGAGCTTTCATCCAGTAGCTGTTTGAAGCAGAAACATGCACCCACAGCTAAGCACTGAACCATACCCCTGGAATCTAATTGTGGAGAGGGAGGAGGGATGAACAAAGAAGCCAAGACAATGATGCAGAAACCCGAAGAAACAGTTGACCTGACCTAGTGAGAGCATGGAGACCCTAGTCATAAAGCTGTGGAAACAGCATCGGACTGAACCAAGCCCTCTGAATGTGGGTGCCAGCTAGGAGGCCAAGACAGCCTGTGGGGCCTCTAACAGTGGAGCCAGTCTTTAACCCTAGAGCAAAAATGGACTTTGGGAGCCAATTCCCTATGGGGGGATACTACTGCAGCCCAGATACAGCAAGGAGGGCCTAGGCCCTCCCCCAAATGATATGATAGATTTTGAAGGTCCCTGGTGGAGAGCTTCACTATCCCTGGGGAGGAGTTGGGGGAGGTTGGTGGGGAACATGGGAGGATGGGAGGGTGAGGGAATGGGGGGAATAGATATGTAAATATGAGTAGTAATTAAAGAATTTAAATTTAAAAAATTTCAAGTCAAACCAAAAAAAAATTAAAAATAGTGTTGGAAATTTTTAATGACAAATCACTATAGAAGTATACACATATATACAGGCTTTCTATTTTTAAAGAAGTTACCCTATGTTATTCTTGTTATAAAAGAATGAATCCTTCGATAGACTGAACCTTAATTACTTTGTTAATTAAAGTGAGTAATGTCAATAGTTTGTCACAGAACAGCCTATAGTGTAATCACCTTGGAGATAAGAAAACTCAATGACAATAGTTAGTGATTTGTCCGATTAGCACACAAGAAACATACCCTAAAGTTCCTCTGTCTTTGGACTTCTGGCTCCTGTTTCTAAAATCACTGCTGTTCAATACCCAATTAAACATGTGCTACTAAAAGCCTAAGACCCTCAAGCTAGAGGACCTTCATTTCAGCTAGCTGTGTGTTCCCTTTGTTTATCTATGATTCTCAAATGTTGAATAAAGACTCAGAAATTATAATATCATAAATCAATTTAACAGATAATCACTACAGAATTTCTTACTCTTTTAAGTTGAAATGGTTAAATTATAACTTCAAATTCACATGTTTTTATCAGGTTACAAGTTATATGCTTATCAGAATGTGAAACTACTTCATTTATACACATGTGCACACACACTTTTTTTATAGGTATATTCGTGACATCTTAACCATAAAAAATAATTATCAGCACCCAGTAAGAACTACAATACTATTTATATATGAGAATTGGCTCAAGGCATACCTATTTTAAGAGTTTCTTTTCTTAGAAAAGTAATGGATGCCTAATTATAAAGTACTTTCATTTACAAAGTGACTCTTCAGAACAAAAATATTAACTGTTCTACGATATTCTAAAGTATACAAACATAATTTTATAAACTACAATTAAGTTGAAAATGAAATAATATTAATCCTGCAATATTAACTCAGTATTCAAAATTATAAAATGTTATTGTGAGGTATTCTGGAGCTCTAGTGAATAAAAAAGAATACATTTCTGAAACAAGATATTAAACAAACCTTAAAACCTTCTTAATCTAAAAATAGTCAAGGCAGAAGGAAACATTCAGATCAACTACTTAATTTGATATTCTCAAATTACACATCACCCCACTGTTTCAAAATTATATCTAAAGAACTATATCCTTCCAAGTCAAGTTTGTAGCCATAACACTTTGAGACCAAATTTTCTGTTTTGGTTGGATATTTTAAGACAGGGTCTCCCTATATAGTCTACACTACCCTCAACTCCCACCTCCCTGCCTCAGCCTCCTGAGTACTGGCATTACAAACTTGCACTATCATGCCCTGCCTGGCTTAGATGGCATTTTACTGCTTGCAATTAATAACAATAACAACACCAATTACACACTTAGCGCTAGATCTCTAAGGGGCCCTAAAACAGATGGCTTGCAAGAATTTTATTTAGATACTATTCCTCCACTTCTCATATTAAGACCCTGAGGCTAGAAAAGTAGTATGTTAAGCTCCAAAGATATTAAGCAACAAAACAAAACATTGCATTTTAGTTTTGATTTTTTAATGCAACCATTTATTCCCAACAGCATAAAATCAGAAATGGAGAATACTTATCCAGTGTAGGCTGGAATATATCCATATTGACTGGAATATCTATGTATAAGCTACAGATAGCTGAAGATACAGCTCAGAAGTAGAGTACTTGCCTAGTACATGTGGACTCCTGGGTTCAATTCTCAGCACCATAAAAAAAAATAAAAATAAAGTGAAATAAAATATACGAAGGTACCTTTGACCTTCTTAAATAGTTGATAAGCAGAGCTGCTAAAACTGAAAATGAGTTATAAACACAAGAGGCAGTGTTTATGGCAATGTATCAGATAGCCCAATTCCTTTATCTGATTAAATTTGATAGCTAAAATCTGCATTAGAAAGAAGTTAAATGGCTTGTTAAATTCTAGGACTCCAGTGAGAACTTTTAGAGCAACTGGCCTAAAATAGTTGTTACTGTATATTACCTTTTGAATGAGTATACCCACTATACTCATGATTCATAAGAAATACCTTTTATTATATCAATTATTTGTTTGGAGAATGTTTTGTGTTAAAGAAACAAACTATGGGTTAGTCTCCAGTCTTCCTGAAGCAAGAAGTTGTGCTTTTAAATTTATCCTCTGGAATATTAGTGATAGTCATTAAATCCATGCTTTCATATTCATTAAGCAAAGAATCAATTCTTATTGATTCAGAAATTTTTCTATCAAATTCATTTTATTAAACTGGTTTACTATAAATGATATGCACATATGATAGTAGTTTTTAACAGATATGAAACACAAAATGATTAATATTTTCTACAGTATTATGTTCATTTTTCTATCTCATCCACTGCTTCTGTCCTTTCCATCTAGACATTTTAACTCCAATTCTGATTGCCCATTGTTTACTGTGAAACAATGAGCAATAATTTACTTAAACATCCCTACTTCTCAACTTTCTCATCTGCAAGAGGGATACTTAGAGGGATACTTTCACCTCTTAAATGGTGAAAGGCGTAAATAACATGAACTAGACTGTTTACTCCAGTGCCTGATAACATGGTAATTACTCAGAAGAAATTGTTTCTCATGCTGTAGTCATTGCTGTTTTCTAATCCATCTCTACTTTCTTGCCAAGTAACTCTAGCCTTTCTTTGTAAAGCATAAATCACTCACTTGCTATTAACTGGACCTCAAGTGGCTTGTCCCCAACCTGTATGTCTCTTTCCAACTCTGATATCATAGTAAGACTTAGCATGTACAACCTTAAGGACTGAGGCATCTAAATGTGTTTTATTTTTTGAAGATTTACTTAATTTTACTTGTATGAGTGTTTTTCTTGCATGTATATGTGCACCATATGTGTACCTTTTGCCCAGAGAAGTCAGAAGTCAGAGAAGATGTTAGACACCCCAGAACTAGACTTACAGATGGTTGTGAACTACCATGTGGGTGCTCTGAGTGCTCCCACCCTCTAAGCCATCTCTCCAAGTTCCTAAGTGTGTTTTCCAATAAGCAACAATGCCTACCAAATTACGTGATATTTTCTATTGTTATCCACACTCAAGTTTAAGTGACAGAACTTAAAATCTTAAATGTCTTTCTTGAGTTCGAAACTCATTTCAAATCACATGAAAACCATAGGATAATGCCTCAAAACATGGCTCAACCATATACTAGCTATATGATCTTGGGTAAATTACTTAAATTCTCTAAGCCTTGGTTTATTAAGCAATGAAAATATTTACAGTCCATGAAATAATATATTAATCGAAATTATTTATCACTTAGTGTTCAACATAGTGTTTAATAAATGGTAGCCATTACTACTGCTATTACCAAAAAAAAACCCACAAGTAATATTTAAATGAAGCACATGCCTAACTTTTCATAAAATGAGCACTTATTTCATAACTTAAAATGTTTAAAAATAAGTTTGTATTTAGTGAAAATATTTTTCTCATTTACCGTAGTATGGAAATAAAGAATATTCCTCATTATAATAAACTTGTAGGCCTTCGCTGCAAACGGCAAGAGAGTTTCGTGGTTAACTAAGTTCCAAACTTAAATATAAACTACTCATCTTCAACAGAACTTCCATGTTATACTACACAATTTAGGATTAAACGTAATTTGTTCAAAATCACTTCCAAATATCCAAATAAGCAATTCTGAAATGTCTTATAACAGGTTTATTACCCAAAAATAAATGAAAAGAAACACACCTCTAAAATAGTACTTTAGATGTGTGAGATGACTGCCACAAGAGAGAGAGAGAGAGGGAGGGAGGGAGAGAGATTTCTATATGATAGTCACCTGTCCTTCCTTGCATTCTTCCATAGGCACTATATGTGTTATTAACAGCACTACTTTGCTGACCATCTATGTCAAGGAACTTTTTTTAAAACTCTACGTTTAAATGAGCCACTCTTGTTTAAGAAAATGTATTCAAATTCAACTCCGTTTCCCTAAGAAGACACTATGGAGACCTTTGGGGCCTAGGGTAATAGTCCTGCCTGTCAGCTTCAACATATGCCTGAAACTAAATTTGCTCACAATCCATTACACCTCTAGACAACTTTGTCAACGCTGACACCGAGGCCACTGAGACAGAAACAATAGACTCTAAGCACAACAAACCAGAAGCCAACAAGGAAGAGCAGAACATGGAAAACTCAGTGAGTCACAGGTGTTGCTCACAACTGCAGACAAAACTTAAATTCACCAATCCAAACTCTCCGTCCAAAAAACACATCATCAAAGGATTAAACCTACTGATGTCGTTTGGAGTCGCTGTGCCCCGGCCGCCCCTAACACCACTTCTTCATCCTTCCCCTCCACCCCTCAGGCCAGCCGCTGTCCCTCAAACAAATAAGGACAATGGTCGTGGAGCTGCTCCTCTAAGTCGCTCACAGTCCACGCCCACGCCAGCATGACACTGACAGTTTTCAGTCCTTCCCATCTTGCCAGCTAGAGTTGACGCGGGGGTGATCAGAGCACTCAGGGTGGCTCTTTCAGCTAGGGATGTGCTTTCTGGGACCTTTAGGCACTTCTCAACCCAGGTGGGGCCAAGGGTGTGGGCTCCAAACAACCACGGCACGGAATTCCTGAGAACATAGCTGGGAGAACACCGGCCTGGGGGAGGCAGAGCCGGGTCTCGTGCACTCCGGAGCCGCTCGGGCATCTGTGCGGGGCAATCCACCCGAGAAGGTGGCAACCGTGTACCGGGGCTCAGCCCCGCCGCGTGTCCCCAGCCGCCGCCGCCGCCGCCGCCGCCGAACCCTAGGCCACTTGGCATAGGCGAAGGCACTCGGGCCGGCGCGCAGAGGAACCCCGAGACTGGCTCCCGCGGCCCAGAGCGCCTCCGTCTACGCGGCCCTCCCCCTCACCGTCCTACCTGAGGAAAGCGGGAGCCGCCCGACACTGGCGTCAGCTCTGGTAAGCCTGGGTCGCCACAGCGTAGCCCGCCCCTGGAGCAGACAGCAGCAGCTAAAGACAGAACGCTGGGCCCGGCCAATGCCTTCCCATCAAACCCCGCGCTCCCGCCACCAGCCAATGGACGCCGCGGCCGGCGCGCGCCGCTCCCCCGTCACGTGATCCGGCCCGCCCAGCCGTTGGTGCCTCAGAGAGACGCTTTTTTCGGCCTGAGGGATTCAGGCTGCCTGTCTTCCACGGCCAGTGTAGGATGCGGGTCCTTAGGTCACAGCAGGTTATGGCTGTTCCGTTGACTAGTATTTGATTCTTATTCTTCCTTTGCGTCCTTTTGAACAAGTCCTTTCCCCTCCTCCCCCTTCCTCTCCCCCTCCCCCAGGTGTCGCCGGGGAAAGAAACTGATCCTGATTGTCCCAGACTCTCTGAGCAAGAGGGAAGAAGAGTGGAGAGGACAAAGAGGAGGGCCATTGACGGTCTAGACTAGGGTGTCTGGAAAACGAGCGAGCTGGTACCTGAAATCCCAGATCAGCTGTCATCCAGGAGGCAGTAAAAAAAGGTTTAACCCTACATAGCTCAGAAGCGGCCAATCCCAGCCAGGCTAGTGGAGACATAGACCCCATGAGGGCTTGAGACTTTCGTTGCTCATGGACGTCAAAAATGGTCCTTTGATGACTGGGCGTTTACCTCACCAGAGTGAGACGAGCTTCAGACGCAAAGGATGTCCTTTTCAAATCTGTGGGTAGCAACAAAGTCTGAGCTTTCCGTCTTTATACACTCTTAACCTCAAGAACACTCTATAAAAACTCTGAATAACTGGGCCTGCATGAAACCATCCTGCTGTACTTCCCTAAGATTTGAAAACTGCCTAAAGAATGTTAAGTTTCCTAGTCAAATGCAATTATCAATAATAAATGACACTTGGATGAGGAAGGAAAAAAACTAGAGCTGTGAATGCATAACAAGAAGGGAAACTTCAACAAATTTTATGTTTTATCCTGTGTGCAACCATTTTTATGGGTTCTGCTTTACTAAAGAAAATGTTTCTGCTTTTCAAAGCATAATAAAAATAATATGCTATGTTTACAATGATGACATGGGCGAAGAAGGAGAAGACAACATAGATGTATATCGTTTGTAAAATGATTCTCTAAATGCTAGATTCTTCAATTACAGCTCTGTAAAAAGAATTGGAGAAGAGAGCTAAACTTTAATGTGCAGTGTGAATCACCTCACAAAAGTGGGAGAAAGTGAACATCCATGTCACTAGTTTTGATTTGAAAATTTCACCATTTTATTTCCTAGCCTTTGTAGTTCTAAGCACTTAAATCTTGTGCTGCTGTGCAGCTGCATCTTGTCTCAGACAGATCCTTCCTCAAGTGAACAGGAAAGAACATGTTTGACTCTTGGTAATATTTTGTCCTCTGGTTTTTCATTGAGCCATCAAAGTCTGTCGTAAAGGGAGTTTGAAAACAGGACATCGAGACAGAGACGAGACAGCTGGATACAAGAGAGTCTAAAAATCTGATCCTGAGAGAAAATGTCCTGGGGGAATTATGTTAGAAAAAGATTTAACCTAGCCACGTTTAAAAGGAAAACATAAACTCTACAATTATCCCCCAAATCTTTCAGGGTAAGCATTTTTCAAATAAGGAAACAAAGTGGGAAGGTATGTACATTGTTGAAGATAGCACTATACCATTTTGTTTTATATGGAAGGTAAGATCTGCACTGAGGCTATAGCTCAGTGATAGTACACATATCTAGTGTGTACAAGGCCTTCAGTCCTCAGTACCATGAGAGAAACGGAAGGGGGAGTAAAACATGTTTGTCCAGGGACAGTGAGGGAAGGCGAGCAAAGAACTCAACATGGAATATATTGCTAAACTACAGACTACAAAACAAGGCCCTGTGTGAAGCATAAGGAAACATAAAATAGCTGTACTAAAGCATCCGACAGGAATGGGAGAGAAACTTCAAGTTAAGTGTTGTTGTATAAACCTGTGTTCAAGGTGCTAGCACATAGTACAGCAGCCAGGGATGATGTCAGCAAGCCAGTAAAATGACTGCTTTAGGAAATCCAGATCTCAAGAATGGCTTCCTGCTAAACCTAAACTTTACAGGATTGCATGTAAGGAAGTGAAATCCAGAGAATACTTTGAGAGAGGAAAACAAACCGTTTAAGCTGATGGAATCATAAAGTGGTTTAATTCAGCCAAAAAGTTCAGTTTCCCTATGATGGCTCAGTGGTTAAGTGCTAGCTGCTCTTCTAGGGGACCTGGGTTCAATTTCCTATAGGGGTTCTCCCTATGAACACAGGAGGCACATTCACCAATCTGCTCAGGAGTGTTAGTGAAAGCTTCCTTAAAGAAGTCACACTCAAATTAGATCCGAAGAATAAGAAGCATAATTGTGGGAAAACACAAGGAATGTCATATGTAAAGGCCTTTTGTTAGAAGCAGGCATTGCAAGCCTAAGAGACTAAAAAGAGGCCATTGTGCCTGGATCACAGACTACAGGGAGACAGTGATACAGTGTGAAACTGGGCACCACATGAAAAGATCTTTTTTCTGGCCTTGTCTTTTAAAAAGTAAAAGTTAATCCTTTTCTTGAGAAAACAGAAGATTTGATAGGATCAGAATAAAATCATTCCAGCTACAGTGTGGGAACACAAGCTTGGTCAACACTGGACCATTTAGGGTATACAAGAGATGGGTGAAGTTGCACATAGTTCAAGTGAAATGAGATGAGAACAAGGAAATGGAAATGAGTAGGGCAAATGGAACAAATTAGAAAGTAAATGAAAGGTCTTGGTGACAGATGCAGATCAATATTTAAGGAAAGAGAAATTAAACATAACGAGATTTCTGGTGGTCCCATTAGATCACTACTAATACCACCATTGAGATATGGAAAACACTGGGAAAGAGCCAAGGTTAGAGGAAAATGGTGATTTTTGACTTGAACAAAGAGTTTAGGATGTTTTTATGACATCCAAGGGAAGTGTAAACAGTTGGATTTATAGGTCTGAAAGTCCAAAAAGTCTGCAGGGTAGCCAGTTTCTTTCCAATGACGCTGTCCTTACTCTAAGTAAGCTATTTTGTCTTCACATTTAGAACCAGAAAGTACAAAGTAGAAGTCAATCATAGCCATGTGACAGGTTTCCCTGAGAATCACCAGAGGCCCTTGTTAAGCATCCAAGTTCTCAGGCTCCCCCTTAGAGCCTGAAATTTGTATTTTTAATTAAGTGCCACTGTTGATCCTTTTTATTACTAAGTTTATTCAGGCCATGGGTACTATGGTGCCAGAGACTAACTGCATGAGAATCACCAAGATACTTCTTAAAGACTTTTCTCACCTGGTGGGGAAATGAACTACTCTTCAGGGTAGGCCACATGCCCAGCAGTAGATGGCCAACAAAAACCAGCTCAGTGGCATCATTCAAGGTTCCTTGCTTCATAAAGTCCTGTATGGGCTTTTTCTTTTCTTCTTTTTCCTCTTTTTACCCTTCCGGTCCTTTGTATCTATTACAGCTTCAAGGTTTGTGTTTTTATGGGATTCCTGAGTGTTAAAACAAGTAGGCTTCTGCATCTATATATTTCTTGTGCCTTTTTTGGACTTTTCCCCTACTGTTTGTTTTGTCCTGCTCCAAAGTGTGTGGTTTTCTTTTGTATTTTTTACCCTTTATATACCTATTTGTTTTCTCTTTTGAGCAAAGAGAAAATCACTATTTTAAATATACTTTGATGTTTTGTCTGAATGTGTGAAGGTGTCAGATCCCTTGGAACTGGAATTACAAGACAGTTGTAAGCTGCCATGTGGATGCTGGAAATTGAACCCAGGTCCCCTAGAAGAGCAGCTAGCACTTAACCACTGAGCCATCATAACCACTGACCCATCACTCTAGCCCCCACCTGTTTGTTTTCTAATGAGAGGCAAAAGGGGGTGAATCTAGATGGGAAGAGAAGAGGGGAGGGAGGCGCAGGGAGACATGGAAGAAGGGAAAATTTAATAAAGCTATATTGAATGGAAAATCTATTTTTCAATTAAAACAGCTATTGAGATACTGGAAATGTAGTTCATTGGTCCATCACTTGCCTAGCATGCACTAGGACCTAGCTTCCATTAATTATATATTAAAATAAGTAAATAGACAAATAAAATGGAATTAAGAAGTTACAACCATTTCTCTCTTTTTACACTCTTGCTTTTGTTTCCTGGCATGTTTTATATTGTTGAAGATACAAGGCCTCAAACATGACAGCATGCAATCTATCTCTGTGTATTTTCTCTATGAAGTTTAGAAAAAAACTTTTGTTGCAAATGGCTTTTCTGTTCTATCAATATTATCCTATGTGTATTTACCTGATTACATGGTTTTTCTCGTTACTGTGTTACTGTGATAGATTACTTCGTTGATTTTTGGAGAATGAAACAGACTTGCACAATGAGAAGAGATCTCATTGGCTTATCTATGTATTTCTTTGTACATAATTGGTACTATTTGGTAATAATTTACAACTTTAAATTCATAAAGAATTTGATGAATTATCCTTCCCTTTGTAGTAATGCCTTCCTCTGGCATGAGAACTAGATGGTTAAATATTTGTAACAGAAAAATAAATGACCTAGAGACTGATTTGGGGTTCAAGCTTCAAGCTGAGTATCATAAAAGCAAAGCAGCTGGCCCCTAGCTTCTTACATCTACCTCAGGCTGAATGGACCCGTCCTGTCTCCACAAGCTCTCACCAAGCTTCAGACTGTAACCTTTCCTCAGAGAGGCTGGAGAATGAATGCCTTTTTGAGACCTTGCTTCTGTCTTATATACTTCCCTAATGTCGGGATTAAAGGTGTGAGGTATAATTCTCTTTTAGATTGATTCACTCTTGTGTAGCTCTGGGTGGTCTTGACCTCTTAATCCTGGGTCCTAGGATTAAAGGTGTATACCACACATAGTCTTCTAGCTTCTGGCTGCTGGGATTAAAGGAGTGTGCCTAGCTTCTATGGCTTGTGGCTGACTTTGCTTTCTGAATGCTCAGGCAAGCAAATAAATCATAAACAATGTATCACCACAAATATTCTTTATCTCATAGAAATACTAAACATTATCTCTGCTTATATATTTCATAACATACTATAAACAACTAGTATATTTACCTCAAGGGTGGTGTTTGCGCCATTAAAAAATCTACCCTTCAGAATAAATAATTTTTAAAAATACAGATTCTTGAGCCCTGCAAACTAAAACCATTATAAATTAGAAGAACAAGAAAAAATAGAGAAAGGAACCAGGCATTGGTGGTGCACACCTTTAATCCCAGCACTCAGGAGGCAGAGGAAGGCGGAGCTCTGTGAATTCGAGGCCAGCCTGGTCTCCAGAGCGAGTGCCAGGATAGGCTCCAAAGCTACACAGAGAAACCCTGTCTCGAAAAACAAAAACAAAAACAAAATAGAGAAAGGAACACAGTATATCAGTTGCATAAGGCTTTACCCTTCCTCTTTGATGGAGGTGGCCTAGGTCCTCCATAGTGGGTGGTTCTGAGGAAAGTAGGCCTTGCAAGCTACACTGATAACTTTCCTGGCTCTTAGCCTGAGACTCCTGCCCTGTTCAAAGAGATGGCTCTCAGCCCACTTAGATAACTTTTTTTATACACTTCCATCAAAGCCCACCCTTCCTTCCCTAACCATAGAATTTCCTTAGATATTGTGCTCCAAAACCTTGTCTTTCACTCCCCTCAGAGTATTTTTCAGTCTTTTTCACTGGCCAGGGCTAGAAGGGAACTATAAAACAATGTTTTACTCTTAGCATTATTTTTTACTTATTCTTAAGAACCTGTTATAGTAGGAAATTACCAATACGGAGTCAGGTAGAAATATAAGGGTATTTAATAGGGAAAAGCCTTACTTACAGAGCGAACCAGCCAGCTGGTGGTAGTCAAGAAGCAAAGAGAAACCGAAACGGAAACGCAGTCCCCCTACTCACTCTGACCACACCCTCACAAGCCCTCAGGTACTCCTGTAGCCAGCCCCTAAGAAGGCGTGGCTACAGCTTCCCCTACAACCTACTTTGGAAATCTAAATTGAGCTACACACACACAAAAAAAAAAAACCTTATTCATCTGCCTCCTTTTTTTTATATTCCTGGAAATTAAACTGAAGGATGCATATTGATAAAATTTTAAAAACTTTACGTGTGAATATAAAAAAAAGATGGGGAAATTCATAAAGAAGTATGACTCAAAAAGGTGGTTAAAATTTAGGGTTTATATGTCATCTTAAGTGGGGTATATGTGGAAGAATGGATATATCTTCAGAGAAGGGGAGGTGTGGAAAGATGAATTAGGAGAGGAAAATAACCTTTAGAAAGATGATGTGCACTTAAGGTAGATGAGAAATAAGCTATCTAGTAGCAAAGTCTCACTGTGATACCAATATCTCTTGAAAGGGAATGAACAACTATCTGAGAGGAATGTCAACTTTTAGGAGGTTTTTATGCAGATAAGGGATTTCTGGAGCTGAACTTCTTGAACTCAAAATAAGTTGTAGACCATAGGGACCTATTCTGTACTGCCATGTCAGGCTCCTGACGTCTTGTAACAGCTCTAACGTCTTTGGGAAGGACCGTAGATGTGTCTGACTAATAATAGAACAAGCAAGTATTAAAGACTAAGAAAGATTAGAGTTATTTTTTGTGATGGCCTACATACAGAAAATGGCATAAAATGATGTACTGTTGACCTAATAATACAGATGCTCAAACAACAAAAGTCTAGAAATGAATTATCACTACCCCAGAAAGCCTCAGTGTGCCCCTTCCCTTGGAACCCTCGGATGCCTAGTTTCACTGCCTAATAACTCAGCCTTAAATGATATAGCTTAATCTCTGGTTTTTAGGTAAGTGGCATCAAAATAAGATTGCTGAACTTGTGTTGATATGGCTACAGTTTATTGATTTCCATTGCTGATTGCTATAGTCCATGTACTATAACGTCTTTTACTACTAATGAGCATATAAGCTATTTCTTGCTTTAGGCTAATACCAGAAATTCTGTCATAAAGGATCATATTCACACATTTAAATATACTCTATTTTTCTACTTGCGATCTCTTTGTACCTCAGGATTTAGGTATGTCAAATAGGTGTACAAATCACTGATAGTAAGCTATAAAGAATTTTATTTTAAAATAATTTCTTAACATACATGTAACTTACCATTCATTAAATACAAAAATGAAGCCAGGCAGTGATGGTGCATGCCTTTAATCCCAGCATTTGGGAGGCAGTCAAGTGGATCTCTGAGTTTGAGGCCAGCCTGGTCTACAGAGTGAATTCCAGGACAGCCAGAGCTGTTACACAGAAAAACACTGTCTCAAAAAAACAAAACAAAACAAAGAAGACAAACTATATACACTAAATGAGATAAATGTGCTTTGTTTATTTTTAAATCTTGGCTAAGTATTTTATACTATAGAACAGTAGTTCTCAACCTTCTTTAATTCTGTGACCCTTTACAAAGTTTCTCATGTTGTGGTAGCCCCAACTGTAGCATGAATTCTAATTGGCCTAACAAAAACTCAGAGTCAGCTATTGGGGGTGAAAGTTGAGCCACTAGAGTTCTTACCTCTACCAATGCTTAGACCAAAGGGGTGATCCGGTCCTCAGACTGCATCCCTCTTGTCTCCTCCCGCCTTATATTCCTCTCTCTGCCCAGCCCTATCACTCCTGTCTCCACCTCCCTAGTGCTGGGATTAAAGGCCTGTGATCCCAAGTGCTGAGATCACTTTTGTTTGAGCTCTGTTTCTCTTTTAGACAAATTCAATCTCTCGTAGCCCAGGGTGGCCTTGAACTCTGAGAGATCCATCTGCCTCTGTCTCCAGAGGGCTGGGATTAAAGCATGGGCCACCACTGCGTGGCCTCTGTGGCTAACTCTTCACTCTGATCCCCAGGCAAGCTTTGTTAGATCCATAAGCAAAAATCACCACATTCAACCACAAGAAATATTTTTACTGCTATATCATATGTAATTTTGCTACTGTTATGAGTCATAATGTAAATATCTATTTTCCAATGGTCTTAGGTGACCCCTGTGAAACGGTCATTCAACAACTGGTAGTCTTGACGTACAGGTTGAGAATAGCTTTTATATAGGCTATAGAATAGCTTCAACATTTTTCAGAGCTGATCAGGATTTTTGTTTTTATTATCAGTGCTATGATAAATATGTAGTGCAAAATGACAGAAGTATATTTAGGACTATTTCCAATATTGTTTGAAATTTTGTCCTAATTTCAAGGCAAAACTTAATAGTTTTTATGAGGCTTAAGCCAGCAATTCAAGCAGCAATTTTGAAAATCAAGCAGTCTAACATAATGCTATCTAAAGGCATGTAATTTGATACATGTTGAGCAATGATGGTAAGGAAATATTATTATAAAAGCCCTTGCTTTGTGTAGTTAATACATTATGTTTCCAAAAGACTAGAAAATGTTGTGTGTACTGTAAAGGCACCTCAACTCACAATGCAGCCTGCCTTCACCAACACTTGATGTTTTCAGATTTTCAATTTCAATTTTCATCCTTCTAGTGAGATATAGACACCAACCAAAGAAATGTTCTATCTCACATTTCTTTTAATGAAAAGCCAATCACCTTCACATGGAATTTTTCTCATTATTCAATGTTTTCCTGTTTGTATAGTGTGTTGGTGTTTTCCTTATTGATTTGTACTAGAGCATTACATACTAGGGAAATAATGTTGGTTACATGTTATGAGTGGTTTTTCCCACTTTAAGGCTCATATCTTCACTCTCATAATATCTTGATAGGGAAAAGTTCCTAATGAAGTCAATCTATTGGTCTTTTTATTAGTAATTTCTGTTTCCTATTTCAGAGATCTCTTCTTGCCCTTCTACATTAAGACTTTCAAGTTTTTCTAAAATTTTATTATTTTGCTTTCCTTCACTCTAGAACTTTATTTTTTAATTAGAGAAAAGGTGAGAACTGTAGTTGTACACTACTCTCCATGGGGAAAATTAACAGCAGTATGAGATGAAGTGCTTGCTCTTCGGTACTATCTTGGCATTTCATTTTGAGCCTATGACAAGAGGGAACATCATAGTAAGAATGTTCAGTAGAAGAATTTGCTTACCTTGCCTCATGGTACCAAGCAAACAGAAAATAGAGGAAATGACAGTGCTGGGCTCCCAGTATAATCTTCATGTGCAAAGCCTAACAGACCTAACTTCCTTCCACTAGGATCTCTTCAGAAAGGCTCCACTGCCTGCCAACAGCAACTCAGTCTGGTAAACAAGCTTAAAGACGTGGGCCTTTGGGAGACATGTATAACCATAGCATTTGTTTATAAATCAACAAAGTCATATATGTGTGAAATAACTTCTGACTTTGGTTTTCTTTCCTGATGATCTATGATCCTTTTTATATATTGATGAGTTTGATATGCTATTTTGCTTCAGACATAGAGAGCGTTCACAAATGGTGTGGATTTGAAATATTTTTGTTAAGGTTTTTCTCTGCTTTTAGTATCAAGGGCAGCCTAGCTAGCCTCATAAAAAGTTAATATACTTGCCTTTCCATGGTCAATTGTCATTATCATTGCCTTCTATTTGTCTTGTCTTTTGAATCAGGTTTTTAAGAACCTCACCCCACCCCAAAAAATATCCAATTGGACTTTCATTCAACTTTCTTTGTGTACATTCATTTCCTTCATGTAAGCCTTTCTTTCTGGAACTTGTTTGGTCTATATTGCTCCCTTATAAGCCTCTTATTCTCCAAATTGGCTCTCATTTTCATTATATTCCATACCTTGTAATAGGCAGGATTCTAAAAGCATTCCTGAAAGAATCTCAACTCTGGTTAGTCAATAAATAATCCAAGTATTGCTATCAAGAAAATCTGCAGAAGAAATTGAAGCTATAGACCTTTTAAAGGGGGAAATTCTCCTGGACAATCTGAGTGTAGCCAATTGAACTACTTCCCTGGAAGTGGGGTGGGGGGGCGTTAGCTGGAGTCAGAAGAAGATGGCAGAAGAGGGGAAAATAGCAAAAAAGATGAGATAGGAAGTAATCAGAACTAGTCAAATAAGGATTTGGTGCTTCATCTATGACTTTTGATAACAGGGGAAAGGCCAGGAGCCAAGGAATGCAGTTATCCTTTAGAAGCTCAGCCCTGCTGATGTGTAGGATTAAACTCAAACTCCCTGAGTAAACCTGGAAACACTCTTCTCAACAAACAGAAACCAACATATTTAAATCTTGTGAAACCTAAAACAGAACCAGCAAAGCTACACTTTCTGGATTTTTGACCTACAGAACAATGTGATAAATGTTACTTCAAGGAATTAAATGTATGTTTGGAGCTAGCTAAATGCCTCAGTGAGTGAAGTCACTTGATATCAAGCCTGACTTCCTGAGTTTGAACCAATAACCCACCTGGTTGAGTGAGAGAACCAATCCATACAAATTATCTTCTGACAACCACACATGTGCTATGGCATACAGCGCTTTCTGTCTGTGTGTGTGTGTGTGTGTGTGTGTGTGTGTGTGTGTGTGTGTGTGTGTGTCACTGTATTTTACAAAATCTAAAACATCGAAACTCCCTTAACTGCAGAAAAAAGAAAAACCTTTCTTATAAGCAAAAATATCTTTGATAGTTCACCAGAGAGGCTTTTATGTAGAGTGTTATCTGCAAGGTCACACTGTGGTACACATTGTTTGCCAGTTTGGATTCATGCATCACCCTCTACTAAACAGTCATTCTAGGTTACTGTTCCATGTACTTTTAGAATACCTAGACACTAAAGTTGAATGAAATCTATAATGTCTGAGTGGACTGTGGAGATGTGATCAGGAGCCGGGTACACTGTAGGCAGAGAGACAGAAGTGTGTCAGGAGCCTGAAACTGAGGTGCTCCAAGAGCATCCCAAAGAAGCCACTCACTGCTGCCAGGGAAGCAACAAGACAGGAACATAAGTGGGCTGAACTTCTATGGGGGTGGAGGGAGCCAAGATCTAGTAAGAAGTAAACACCCAGTAACCAAGATAAACAAGTGTGGACAAGCCTGCCACACCCCCCATAGCCTCATCCACAGAAAGCCAAGAATGGAAAATATGATTCCCAGCACACCAGCATGCTGGAGACAAAGCTGTAAAGGACAGGCAAGAGTCTCACACTGGGGAATTGCTGTAGAAAGAGGAGCTCTGTGTAGTAAGCAGGAGAAACCATTCTAACAGCCCTCTTCTTCCTGCAGATCCTGCTATAAACAAGATGGGAGAAACCACATTCACTCCAGCTACAAGAAACATTGATACTAGAATAGCTTCAATTTTGTTTTATTTTTTAATTTTATTCTAGTTAGCTTACAAAGTAAGTTTATGGTATTCTATGATTTTTGGTTGTTTCACAGACACCTCACCCCATACACATCCTCCTACCCATTGCACCATCTCTGCTCTAACCTTCCCTCCCACCAAGATAGACAAGTATCCCTCTCTATCTTGTTCTGTTACCTTCCCACCTATTGCCTTAAAGCCCATTCAATGACCCCTTCTAGTGTCCTGGCCACTATGCCTGCTAATCCTATGGTGGTAGGTGGTGGTCGTGGTTGTGGTTGGTGGTGATGGTGGGTGGTGATAGTGGTTGTGGTGATTGGTGGTGATGGTAGTTGTGGTTGGTGGAGGTTGGTGTTGTGATTGTTAGTAGTGGTGGTTGTGGCTGGCAGTGGTGGTGAGTGGTGGTGGTTGGTGATGGGTGGAGGTGGTAGTTGTGGTTGTGGTTAGTGGTGGTAGTGAGTGGTGGTGGTTGGTGATGGTGGTGTCACAGAATACTGAGTGTTAAACAGCTCAGTTGGAAAGATATCCTGGAGCTTGGGAGTCAAGGAATACCACAGGTCACAGTAAGTGCAGCAGCTTACAGCCCTGTTTCAAGGGGGAGGCTTCCCAGTGTATCAGCTCTGCTCCAGCAGAAAAGGGCTTCCCCTGCAACATTGTTACAGTTTGGCTCCAGTCTGCCAGAGAGCCAGGGCAGAGTGTAACAACTCTGCTCTGTCAAAGGAATGCTCCCCCCTGATAGAAGTGTTACAACATTGCTCGCTTTGTTCTTCAGCTCTTCTGGGCCGCCCTGCCACAAAAGGTCTTCACCCAAAGCTAGTTCAGGGATTTTTATAAGAATTCTGTGTGTACACAGGGTTTACATAGGGACTCTTAGGGGGCGGGGTTTTTCTAGGGGGCGGGGATTGATCGAATTTGAATCCCTGAACTCTGATTGGCTAGCTCTCCTGTTTTCCGAATAGGTTTAGGGTCAGACTGGGCTCTAGTTTCAGGGCCAAAGTGTGTTTCTTTTACTGGTCTTTTTGACTTTTTAGCTCTAGTTTTAGGGCCAGGGTGTATTTCTTTCATTGGCTCTGATTCTAGGGACAAAGTGTGTTTCTTTGGCACTGGTTTCAGGGTCAGGGTACATTTCTTTGGTTCTGGTTGCTGGGTCAAAGTGTGTTTCTTTGGCTCTGTTCAGGGTATGTTTCTTTGGCTAGATCCTTTTCCCTACAGTTGGTGGTGTTGTGGTTGTTGTAAGCAGTGGTGGTTGTGGTTGTTGATGGTGGTCGTGAGTGGTGATTGTTGGTGATGGTAGGGTGATGGTTGTTGTTGTGTTGGTGGTGGTAGTGGTGTGTGTGGTGTTGTGGTTGTTGTTGGTGGTGGTTGGCGATGGTGGGTGGTGGTGGTGGTGGTTGTGATGGGTAATGGTGGTGGTTGGTGGTGGTAGGTGTGATGGTGATGGTAGTTGGTGGTTGGTGGTAGTTGGTGTAGTGGTGGTGGTGGTGGTGGGTAGCATGGCAGTTGTGGTTGATGGTTGTGGTTGGTATAGTAGCTGTGGTTGGTGGATGAGGTGGTTGATGGAGTAGTTGTGGCTGGTGGTGGTGGTGGTAGATGTAGAAGTTGTGGTTGGTGGTGGTATTTGTGGTTAGTGATGGTGGTGGTGGTGGTGTTTGGTGGTGTAGTGATGCAGCAGCTAGATGTAGAAATTGGCACCTATAATCCTAATACTAGAAAGTCTAACAGGCAAACTGCAACAAATTAAAGACCAACATAGACTACAGAGTTAGAGTTTCAAGGCAGACTGGACTACTGAGACCCTGTCTTCAAAAAAAAAAAAATGATAATAGGAGCTATAGAGGAGGCTCAGAAGTTAAAAACACTTGTCCTTCACAAGAACCAGAGTTAAATTTTCAGCACCCAAATGGCAACTCACAACTGCAACCCCAGATCCAGGTGATTCTATGCCCTCTCCTGACTTACAAAGGGACCAGGCACACATATGGCACACAGACGTATACATCCAGGCAAAACACCCATACCCATAAAATTTTTAAACTAAAAAGTTGGTTATCAGAAAAGGACCTATTGCTCTTACAGTGTAGAATCTGTCAGATGTAAGCAATGCTATTAGTTGGCTGTTATTGTGCTTTACTGCTGTTATTAAAGTTTTTGTTTTGTTTTGTTTTGTTTTTTTTAGCCAGGTGTTGGTGGCCACGCCTTTAATCCCAGCACTCAAAAAAAAAAGGTGTTTTTAATTTTGTCACCAATGGAAAACTGTCCTACAGCCTTAATCAAGAATGTAGAGCACAGGCCAGGTCTGGTGGCACATGTATCTAATCCCAGCACTTGCAAGGCAGAGACAGGTGGCTCTGTGAGTTCAAGTTCTAGAACAGCCAGGGCTACACACAGAGAAACCCTATTTCAAAAAAAATAAAAATAAAAACAACTTTCCAGTGAGTTATAAACAAAACATGGTCTGAGGGAGACCCCTGACTTTAATAAAGCTTCAGAAGTCTGGATGGGGCTGACTCATTGGCATGTATCAGAAAACAGATTTCATCTCTCCCATAAGAAATTATCCACTGGGGCATGGGGGAGGGGAGGATTCTGCTTTGCTCTGCTCTGTTTTGTATTGTTTTGTCTAGCTACACTGTTATGTTTGTCTCATGTACCACCTCTTGTTTAGTCTGACTTTGGAGATTTATAGTCAGCCGTCAAAGCTGTTGCTGTGTAGCTTTGGGTCTGTTCCACACATGTGCAGCTCAAAAATGAGACCAACTCTTATTCGGGTTTACCAACAGAATTGGAGGGTCAGTCTTTTTCTCCCGGAGTTTCTCCCCCACCTTGCAGTCCAGAGGGCCCCTTTTCCTAATCTTCTGGCTAGAAAGATAGGGTTCCTCTCCAGCTCTTAGCTGCCACAGTTCTCACAACTAGGGCCACCCACAAAGGAAACAGCAAGAGAAAAAAAGATTTTTAGAATTATGAACTCTCTGAGAACCAATATGCCCTGTTCCTGGATGATTCTGAACAGAAAGTAATAACACAGACTCATGTCCACTATTCGTTTGCCTTTGATTAGCCAAGGGAACTTTATATTACCCTGTGCACTCTGGCCTGTAAGCAGTCCTTTTCCCTCCCTTCTGGACAGAGATTAGAATCTCAAAATTGTAACTGTCTGAAATTCAGATGTGTGGTGTTATCAGGAGCCCTTGGCTTGAGACCTTGATAAAAAGGAGGGAAATGAGACACTCACCCTTGAGTAGCTCACCTCTCCAATGTTTCCCACATACCCACTATGGGCTTTGTTTAGAGATTTTAGTTGTTAATTATCAAACAGGTATCAAATACCAGACATCAGGAGTTCTGCCTGCCCCCTTTGCTGTGGTAGGGGCAGGGCATGGAGACTGGAGTACAGGACTCATGTTCTCTGAGCATGTGCTCTACTGCTGAGCTATGCTGCAGCTCCAAGCTCTGTAGTGTTCCATGTCTGGGAGACCACAACAGCTGGGTCCTGCCCAGTTTGTACATCTCATCCTTTTTTGGAGGGAAGCATGTAGATTGAGAAATGGCAGGTAGAAAATTTATAGATGCTGAAGAAAAGACAGAGACACAGAATAGAATCGAGAGGGCACTCCAGTGAATACAGGGGGGAAAAAATGCAAGTTTATTACCACAGTCTTTACATACATCAATCAAAAGTTGGGGAAGGCAAAGAGACTTCTTTGCCAAGATACAAAGAACAAGCAAGCATAATTACCTTCTCAATACCCAAAACATCAAGTAACCACACCTTAAACCAAGTATCCTGTTGTCAAGGCAAAATACACAATAGCCACACCTTAAGCTAAATACCCTGTTGTCAAAGTAAGACATCCATTAGTTACTTCTTAGGCCAAATACTCTGTCGTTTAACCTTGAGAGAGCAATAATGGGTTTCAACTCTCTGACCTTAAGTCAGGATGAAGCAGAGCCATCTCTATGGGACCGGACAAAGCTTCAATACTTTGTTAATATCTTTTTTTCAATATAGGGTTTCTCTGTGTAGCCCTGGATGTCCTGGAACTCATTCTGTAGACCAGGCTACACTAGAACTCACAGAGATCTACCTGCCTCTGCCTTCCTTGTGCTTGGATTAAAGGCGTGCACCACCTCCACTCTGCCAATAATAAAATTCCCCAGCCTATACACTTTTTGATAAGCTCTTGATTTGACAATGATTTTTAATGTCTCTTATACAGAAGAGAAACATAATTGAGTAATTTGGTTAATTGCAACTGATAGTAATGTTTCAACTTTGCATTAATAATGGATAAATGTTTAGGAGAGATATCAAATATGGAGAGTGCTTTTGGGGTTTTGTATCAATACTATAAAAATTCAGGGCTTGGGCTGGCAAGGTGGATTAGTGGGTAAAGGTGCTTTTGGTGCAATCCTAATGTCCTAAGTTTGATCCCTAGAACATATGCAAAGGTAGAAGGAGAGAAGCTAATTCTTCTGACCTACAGACATGTACACACACACACACACACACACACACACACACACACACACACACACAGACAGAAACACACATTCATGCACACATACACTAGGGTTTTTTTATTCAAAACTTTCAAATTTTGTACAATAATCAGAAACTATTTTTTAAAGATTTATTTATGTATATGAGTATTCTGTCTTCCTGTACATCTACATGATAGAAGAGGGGATCATATCCCATTATAGATGGTTGTGAGCACCCATGTGGGTGCTGGGAATTAAACTCAGGACCTCTAGAAGAACAGCCAATGCTCTTAACCACTGAGCCATCTCTCCAGCCCCAGAAACTATTTTTCAATCAGTGACAATTACTATCCATCCTTGATGTTCTTGTTACAGTAACATTCTTTTTTTGTTCTGCTTTATTATGTCAAAGAAAGTAGAATTTTCAATCTTTTTCCAATGTGATTGTGTGTGTGTGTATGTGTGTGTGTGACACACACTCACTTGCAAGAAAGAGGGAGAGAGAGATCCCCTCTTCTCATTAATTGGATTAGCATACAACCAAAGAGCCTCTTAATCAGTTTTCTGTGAAATATGTTCCTTCTAGTACAGTCCTGCTTTGATTCTGAGTTGATATTCTTGGTTTTTCCTGTTTATGTTCAATATTAGAGTGATTTCTGCCAATGTTGTTTGTCTTTATTTTTGTTCCATATTCCTCTTTTTATAATTTTTTTTAGTTCTTTATAAATACTTTTAAAGACATAAAGGAAGGTTCCCTTCATGCAAATAATCAAATTTTGTTTTCCTAAGTAACTAGCTAGAATGATCCAAAGTGTCTTTCTTAGTTGCAATCTAAGTGACACATCTCTGGTCTTTGTCAGCTTTTAGAATAAGTTTTTGTTGTTTGGCTTTTGGATTTTTGTTGTTGTTGTTGATGATGATGTTTGGTGTGGTTTGGTTTGGGGGGTTGTTTTGGTTTTTGTTTTTGGTTTTTGGTTTGTTTTGATTATTTCATTTGTACTGGCGTTTTTCTTTCCAAGCCTTCAAAAATAAAATTTTAAATCCTAAAATGTACAAATGTACTTGACCTTTGTGCTGCAAGACTTGAATGACTTTATAATAGGTAGTTCCTGGATTATACTTCAACTTAAAAACAAAAAATCTTGGCATGTGTATTTAACATACCCCAATTATGAGGGGAACCTGAAAAGAAAAGGAAGCCATTAAAAGCCAAAGTGGTTAACAACCATGGAGGTAACTCCCCGACCCACACCCCCAGCTCAGCTGACTGAAGTACTAAGCCACAGTAGTGTGCATCCTGAAGGCTTATTAACATCTTTAAAGAGTTCTGGGAGTACTTCCCCCCAACATTTCATGGCTGCTGTGTTGTCAGGTGACTCTCCATGAATGTTTTCAGTAACAGATTACAGTTGTCCAAACTTTACTCCACATTCTTTTTCATTGTTGTTTTGTTTGAGAGGCTTCTGTTTTTGTTTGGGGGTTTGTTTGTTTGTTTGTTTGTTTGTTTGTTTTGAGACAGGGTCTCTATATGTAGCCCTGGCTATCCAGATAGCTATGTAGACCAGGATGGACTTTCATAGAGACTGTTTGCCCCACCCCACTCCAAGTGCTGGGACTAAAGGCATGCATCACCAGGCCTGGACCATGCTCCACATTCTTGAATAAAGCTGTAGGCCAGTTTTCCATTGGTGAAAAAAATAGAAAACAACTCAAGCATTTTATTCATAGCAGTAAAAAACAATAATGGAGAGGAAGGCTGAGCTTCAGTCCTGGAGCAGCAGCTTTGGAGGGAGGCTGGAGCATCAGGCCTGAACAGCATTAAGTGAGCAATGAGCCTGAGACCTGGGAGCAGTGTCAGAGGGAGAGGCCCCAGCCTCAGGCAGAGGAGCCAAGGAGTAATCACCCGGTAAAACTACAACAGCAGTGGTTCCCAGCAGTAGCTTCCAGAAACTATCTCAAAAAGTTCCTCTGGGAAAGAGCACCTGTGTTCCAGCCAGCATCTCTGCCATTTCTTGGTTGGAGATACACTGTTACATCGACCACTGGACTCTCGGCCCCACCTACACCTCCAATGGAAGGAGCATCCACCAGAGCTGTAGCACCACCTACACCTCAAGGAGTGACCACCTGAGCAGGGGGCCCACTTCCACCAGGAGGAGCATTCACCTGAAGCTCTGATCTACTTGTACCTGAAGGAGTGGTCAATGGAGCCACAGCCCCCAACTATACCAACTGGAGAAAGAGAGATTCCCTGAAGCACAAGATCCACCTATACTGATTAGAGGAAGAGGTGCATAGACAATAAGGTAAGAACACACTCAACAATATAAAGAGCAATAGGTGGTGCTACTAGAAACAAGTGGTGTTACAACAACAAGACTTGAACATCCCAACATAGGTGAAATAGAAGAAAATGACCTAAAAAATAACTTTATGAGGACGATTGAGGCCCATAAAGAGAAAATGAAAAATTCTCTTAAAGAAATTGAGGAAAAGACAAACATAAAATTGAAAGATATTGACAAATCCCTTAAAGAAAACCATGAAAAAGCAATCAAATGAAGGAAATGATTCAAAATATGAAATCTGAAATAGAGACAATAAAGAAAACACAAAACAAGGGCATTCTGGAAATGGAAAATCTGGGTAAACAATCAGGAACTGCAAATGCAAGCATAAACAACAGAATAAAAGAGATGGAAGAGATTTTCAGGCATTGAAGATATGATAGAGGAAATAGATGCATCTCGGTCAAAGAAAATTTTAAATCCAACAAATCCTTAACACAAAACTTGCAGGAAATCTGGGACACCATGAAAAGACCAAACCTAAGACTAATAGGGATAGAAGGAGAAGAAATTCAGCTTAAAGGCATATTCAACAAAATCTTAGAAGAAAACTTTCCCAACCTAAAGAAGGATGTGCTTATAAAATCACAAGAGGCTTACAGAACGCCAAATAGACTGGACCAATAAATAAATAAATAAATAAATAAATAAATAAATAAATAAATATGACCCCTCACCACATAATAAAATAATAAACATAAGAGCTGCAAAGGAGGAAGGTCAGGTAACATATAAAGGCAGACCTATCAGAATTATAATTGACTTCCCGACAAACAATGAAACCAGAAGGTCCTGGTCAGATGGTATGCAGACACTAAGGGACCACAGTTACCAGCCCAGACTACTTTACCCAGCAACTCTTTCAATAACCATAGATTGAGAAAACAAGATATTCCATGATAAAACCAAATTTAAACAATACCTACTCACAAACCCAGCCCTACAGAAAATACTAGAAGGAAAATATCAACCCAAAGAAATCCCCTACATAACAAGAAAATAGGAAATAGATGAGCTTACAGAAGCAAATCCCAAAGAAAGGAATTGAACACACAATGCCATCAACAACAACAAAAACAAAAATAACAGCAACTAGTAACCACTGGTCATTAATATCCATTAATATAAATTGTCTCAATTCACCTATAAAAAAAAAAAACACAGGCTAACATATTGGACACGAAAATAGAATCCATCTTTCTGCTGCATACAAGAAACACACCTCAACCTCACAGATATTACCTCAGAGTAAAGGGTTGGGAAAAAATTTCCAATCAAATAGACCTAGTAAACAAATGGTGTAGCTATTCTAATACCTAACAAAATAAACTTTAAACTAAAATCAATCAAAAAAACATAAAGAAGGGCATTTCATATTCATTACAGGAAAAATCCATCAAGAGGAAATCTATGTCCCAAACACAAGGTCTCCTGCATTTGTAAAAGAAACATTGCTAAAGCTTAAATCACAAATCAAGCCCCACACTCTAATAGTGGGAGACTCCAAAACCCCAATCTCACCACAGGACAGTCTGCCAGACAGAAACTTAACAGAGAAATAAGGAAACTAACAGATGTTGTGACTCAAATGGACTTAACAGAAGACATCTATAGAATATTCCACCCAAACACAGAAGAGTATACTTCCTTTTAAGCATCTCTTGGAACCTTCTCAAAAATAGACCATATACTTGATAACAAAGCAAACCTCAACAGATTAAAAAAAATTGGAATAAACCCCTGTACCCTATCAGACCACCACAGCTTAAAGTTAGAATTCAACAGCAACATTAATTTCAGAAAGCCCACAAACACATGTAAATTGAACAATGATCAACTGAACCACCACTGGGTAAAGGAAGAAATAAAGAAAGAAATAAAAAAAAACTTCCTAAAATTTAATGAAAATGACCGTACAACATACCCAAATTTATGGGACACAGTGAAAGCAGTGCTGAGAGGAAAGTTCATAGCACTAAATGCCTACATAAAGAAGCTAGAAAAAACTCAACACTAGTGAATTAACAGAACAACTGAAAGCACTAGAAAAAAAAAAAAGCAAACTCACCTAGAAGGAGTAGATGGCAAGAAATAGTCAAATCGAGGGCTGAAATCAATAAAGTAGAAACAAAACAATCCAAAGAATCAGTGAGACAAAGAGTTGGTTCTTTGAGAAATTCAACAAAATAGACAAACCTTTATCCAAGCTAACCAAAAGACAGAGAATATCCAAATTAACAAAATCAGAAATGAAAAGGGGGACATAACAACAGACACTGAGGAAATCCAGAGAATCATTAGTTCATGCTTCAAAAATCTGTACTCCACAAAATTATAAAAATTTAAGGAGATGGACAATTTTCTAGATAAGTACAACATGCCAAAGTCAAATCAAGAACAAATAAAAAAACTTAAAACACACCTATAGCCCTTAAGGAAATATAAACAGTTATCAATAGTCTCCCATCCAAAAAAAGTCCGGGTCCAGATGGATTCAGTTCAGAATTCTACCAGATGTTCAAAGAAGATCTAATACCAATACTCCTCAAATTATTCTACACAATAAAAACAGAAGGAACATTGCCAAACTCTTTTTATGAGGCTACAGCTGCCCTAATACCTAAACCACACAAAGACACAACTAAGAAAGAGAATTACAGACCAATTTCCCTCATAAACATAGACACAAAAATACTCAATAAAATACTGGCAAACTGAATTCAAGAACGTATTAGAAAAATCATCCACCATGACCAAGCAAGCTTCATCCCAGAGATGCAGGGATGGTTCAACATACAAAAATCCATCAGTGTAATCCACCATATAAACAAACTGAAAGAAAAAAACCCACATCATTATCTCACTAAATACTGAAAAAAATAACAAAATTCAACACCCCTTCATGACAAAGGTCTTGGAGAGCAAAGGGATACATGGAACATACCTAAACATAATAAAGGCAATATACAGTAACCCAACACCCAACATCAAACTAAATGGAGAGAAACTCAAAGCAATCCCACTGAAATCAAGAACAAGACGAGGCTGTCTACTCTCTCCATTTCTATTCAACATAGTACTCAAAGTTCTAACTATAGCAAAAATAGATCAAAGGGATACAAATTGGAAAAAAAAAGAAGTCAAACTCTTGTTATTTGCTGATAACATGATAGTTTACATAAGTGACCCCAAAAATTCTACCAGAAAACTCCTACAACTGATAAACACCTTCAGTAAAGTGGCAGGATACATGATTAACTAAAAAAAAAAAATCAGTAATCCTCCTGTATACAGATGACAAATGGGTTGAGAAGGAAATCAGAGAAACACCAACCTTTACAATAGCCACAATTAACATAAAATATATCAGGTTAACTCTAACCAAACAAGGGAAAGACCTAACAAGAACTTCAAATCTTTAAAGAAGATATCAGAAAATGGAAAGATCTCCCATGCTCTTGGATAGGTAGGATCAACATAGTAAAAATGGCAATCCTACCAAAAGTAATCTACAGATTCAATGCAATCCCCATCAAAATCCCAGCACCATTCTTCACAGACCTTAAAAGAACAACACTTAACTTCAAATGGAAAAACAAAAAACCCAAGGTAGCCAAAACAATCCTGAACAATAAAGGATCATCAGGGGGCATCACCATCCCTGAATTCAAGCTCTACTATAGAGCTATAGTAATGAAAACACCTTGGTATTGGCATAAAAAGACAGGGGGACCAATGGAATCGAATCAAAGACCCCGGTATCAACCCACACACCTATGAACACCTAATTTTTGATAAGCTAAAAATATAAAATGGAAAAAAGAAAACATCTTCAACAAATGGTTCTGGCATAACTGGATGCTGCAGATGGATCCATATCTATCGCCATGCACAAAACTTAAGTCCAAATGAATGAAAGACTTCAATATAAATCCATTAACACTGAACCTCATAGAAGAGAAAGTGGGAAAAACATTTGAATGCATAGACACAGGAAACCACTTACTAAATAAAACACCAATAGCACAGACACTGAAAACAACAAATAATTAATGAGGCCTCCTGAAACTGAGAAGCTTCTGTAAAGCAAAGAACACAGTCAACAAGATAAAATGGCTCCCTACAGAGTAGGAAAAGATCTTCACCAACCCCACATCTGACAGAGGGCTGATCTCCAAAATATACAAAGAACTCAAGAAACTAGACATAAAACAACCGAATAACCCAACTAAAAAATGGGGTACAGATCTAAACAGAAAATTCTCAAACAGAACAATCTCAAATGGCAGAAAGACACTTTAGGAAATGCTCCTTGGTCATCAGGGAAATGCAAATCAAAATCACCCTGAGATTCCATCTTACACTGTTCAGAACGGCTAAGCTCAAAAACCCCAATGACAACTTATGCTGGAGAGGATGTGGAGAAAGGGAAACACTCCTCCATTGCTGGTGGGAGTGTAAACTTGTACAGCCACTGTGGAAATCAGTATGGCAATTTCTCAGAAAATTAGGATCAACCTACCTCAAGACTCTGCAATACCACTTTTGGGCCTATACCCAAAGGAGGCACATTCACACCACAAGGACATTTGCTCAACTATGTTCATAGCAACATTATTTGTAATAGCCAGATCTTGGAAACAACCTAGATGCACCTCAATTGAAGAATGGACTGTAGGGAGACACTGTAGCCAGCACTGAGGATGTGGTATATTTACACAATGGAGTACCACTCAGCAGTAAGAAACAATGATACCCTAAAATTTGCAGGCAAATGGACAGAACTAGAAAAAACCATCCTGAGTGAGGCAACCCAAAACCAAAAAGACAAATATAGTTTTACTCAGCCGTAAGTGGATACCAGACATAAAGCAAAAGATACCCAGCCTACAATTCACAACCCCACAGAAACTAGAATCCTCTTCCAGAAAGAGATGGAATCAGATGCAGAAATCCACAACTAACCAATGAGCCAAACTCCTGGAATACAGTCAAAGTGAGAGAGGAGCAAAATTATGAGCAAAGGAGTCAAGACTATGATGGGGAAACCCACAGAAGCAGCTGACCCAAGCTAATGAGAGATCACTGACTCAGGTCTGACAAATGGGGAACCTGCATAGGACCAAACTAGACTACCTTAATACAGGTGACAATGGTGTAACTGGGACAATTATCTGAGACCACTGGCAGTGGGTCCAAGATCTAACACTAATACACAAACTGACTTAGTGGAGCCCATTCTATATGGAGAGATACCGTGCCCAGCCTAGACAAGGGGTGTGAGGGTGGAGAGGTGCCTTGGTCCTGCCTCAACTAGATAATGGGACAGACTTAGTAGACTTCCTAGGGGAGACCTTACCCTCTCCAAGGAGCAGATGGGAGGTGGGGAGGAGTGGGGGACAGGGAGGAGAGGAAGGAGGGGGAACTGTGATTGGAATGTAAAAAATAAATTAATAAAAATGCCCCCAAAAAAGAACAATAATGGCCAACTAATGACATTGCTTGCATCTGACAGAATCTACACTGTAAGAGCAATTGTTGGTGTCTCTTTATTTGCTCAGTCTTTCATTGTGCAAATATATTTTCCATAGCTCAATTAATTCTTCTCTATTGCTTTCATTTGGAACATCTTTCAAGTTTCATGAAAAAATTAGCTGAAATCAATAACTAGCTCTAGGATTTGCATTGAATTTTGATTATTTGAATCATGTCCATTACTGTCATCAATAACTTCTGACAGTTCCCTATAAGACATAATAACTTCAATTGTTCTTTTAGCACTTCAAAATAAAAGGGAAAGTTATCACCTGTGCTTTGATTTATATATAAGAAAATATGGTCTTCTGGTGCTACCTGCAGTAGTCAAAGACTTTGAGGGTTTTCAGTGTACTCTTTCAGTCTGAAAACCCATCAAAATAATGTATAATAGTAAATATGTATTTATAATAAATAAATGCATAAATATAATGTATAAATATAAATAATGTGTATCATGAAAACAATGTATAAATAAAACAGGTAAAGCATATAATAAATATATATTTATAATAAATACATAAATATAATGTATAAATATAAATAATGTCTATCATGAAAACAATATATCAATAAAACAGGATTAGGCTAGGAGTCATGGATCATACCTATAATGTCAAAACTTGAGTCTGAGTCAGGAGGATTGCCTTGAGTACAAAGACAGCCTGGATATAGAATTATCCTTTGTCATAAAAACAAACCCAAAAAGATTTTCTAAAGTACTTTTGAATGTGTAATAGGAATGTTGGTGTTGGGGAAACGATTCAGTGGGTAAAGCACTTGCCTCACAAGCATGATAACCGGAATTTGTATCCCCAGCACCCACAGGAATGTCAGGTGCCTGGAGCCCATCTATAATCTCAGTGCAGGAGGCAGGTACAGGAAATCCTGGGGATGCACTGGCTTGCTAGACTAGCCAAAGAAGCAAGCTCTGGGCTCAAGCAAGAGACCCTATCTCAGTACAGAGAAAGGAGAATAATTAAGGAAGTCACCAGTGTCAGCCTCTAGCCTCCAAACCCATGCACACACATATACACACACCACACATATGTACACACACAAAGTAAAGATAAAACTAAAATAAGCATAAGAAACTCTACTTTGCAGAGTTCCTATCAAAACCAAAACCATGTGAGATGCATATCATTGTGGATCCTGTATGAGCCAGTGTTCTTTTTAATAATAAACTTAATTCCACTACATGCTGGTGAAAATTTAATCTATAATTTACAGCTCTGCTTGTCTGATGATTGAAAGAATTTTCCACAGACTACTTTCTGTCTCCATGCACTGCAAAGTTTATCTCTACCCCACTATCAATCCATCCCTGCTATTCAAGTGCCAATCATAACACCATAACAAAGCCAGGCATGGTAGCATATACCCTTAGTGCCAGCACTCTGGAGGCAGAGGCAGGCAACCCTCTAAATTCAAGGCCAGCCAAGTACACTGAGTTTCCTCCAGGACAGCGAGGGATACACATAGAAACACTTGCCTCAATAAATAAATAAATTAAAATAAATAAATAAATACCACAACAACAAACAAGCTGACCCAGTGTGCAGCTAGTGTATGACTAGAAATTATTCTTACCCTGAAGAGGAAATAACTACCAGATAATTTTTAACTTTTTATTGGACATGATTTTATTCTAGACAAATGTACCTTTATATTGAAGCAATTTAAATGTCACTCTCAACCTTTTGCATACAGCATGGCTTACTGATCACACTCAGTACTGAAAGACTTTTTATTCCTATAGGTGGTCCATTGCATACCAATAAGTCAACCTTGCTTTCCATGAAAATTATTTAGCCAAACTTTATTTATGACGGTGGTGGTTTGAATAAGAATGGCCCCCATAGGCTCCTATACTTGGGTGCTTAGTTACCTTTGGTAATATTTTGCTTATGATCTAATCAAGCTTGCCTGAAGATCAGAATACAAAGCCAGCCACAGCCATAGAGGCCAGGCAGTGGTGGTACACACCTTTAATTCCAGTAGCCACACTAGTTAGCCATAGAAGCTGGGCAGTGGTGGTGTGCACCTTTAATCCCAGCACTAGAGAAGAATAAAAAAAAAAAAAAAAAGGAGCTCCGGGTCTCAGTTGGTATTTAGTCTGCGGTCAAACTGAGGATAGGATCACCCCAGCCTTGGTAGAGGTAAGAACTCTCTAGTGGTTGGCTGCTTTGCTTTTCTGATCTTCAGCTTGAACCCCAATATCTGTCTCTGGGTTTTTATTATTCATACAGGTACCAGACAGTGACACTATTTGAAAGCTTTCTAAGGTGTGGCCTTGTTGGAGGGAGGACTTCGGGGGTTTCAAAAGCCCATGCCAGGCCAGTCTCTCTCTCTCTCTCTCTCTCTCTCTCTCTCTCTCTCTCTCTCTCTCTCTCTCTCCCTTCATCCCTCCCTCCCTCCCCTTGCTCCCTCCCCTCCTCTTACTTACTCCCTTTCTCAACCAGCAGATAGGATATAGAATTCTCAGCTACCACTCTAGCACCTGGTCTGCCTGCATGCCACCATGTTTCCCGCCATGATGATAATAGACTAAACCTCTGAAACCGTAAGCTAGCCCCAATTAAATGCTTTCCTTTATAAGAGTTGCTGTAGATGGACTTTCTTTGGAACACCAGCTCCCAAATAATGACACAGAGACTTCTTATTAAGTATGAAACCTTAGCCTTAGCTTAGGCTTGTCCCCGGGTGTCTCCTGTAATGTAAATTAACCCACTTATATTAATCTACATTCTGCAACATGGCTCATCACCTCTCCTCCATACTATATATCTTACTTCCTCCAGGTCTCACTGGAGAAATTCTGTGTCTCTGATTCTTCCCCTGAGTTCCTCTCTCTCCCTGGAAGTCCTGGCTATCATCTCCTACCTAGATATTGGCCATTTGGCTCTTTGTTAAACCAATGAGAAGGTGCAGTTGAGGTAAAACAGACATCTTCACACAGTGTGATCAAATATCCCACAACAAGTTGCCTTAGCCATAGTATCTCTTCACAGGAATAGACTAGACATTGACTTTATGAGATGGTGGGATAAAACATGTAATATATTTAACTTTAATTTTCTCTATAAGAGTATTCTCAGGCTAGATAGATGACTCATCAGTTAAGAGCACTTGCTGCTCTTGAGGAGGGCCACAGCTCAGTTCCCAGCACCCACATCAGGTAGTTCAGAACCACCTTTAATTTCGTCTCCAAAAGATTCTATGACATCCTCTGGCCTCTGGGACAGTAAACACACTGTGCACATATCAACACACACACACACACACACACACACACACACACACACACACACACACACACACACTTAAAAATAAAGTAACTCTTATTTTAAATATGTGTTTAGGGATTAGAGATATAGCTTATCAGTTAAGAGCATTTGTTGTTCCTGCAGAGTATCCAAGTTCAGTTCCTGCCTCACAACCATCAGTGTAAGTTCAGTTCCAGGAGACAGAATATCTTCTTCTGACTTGTGTCGGTATCAGGCATGCATATGGTGCACAAAAATACACGCAGACAAACTTACATATACATAAAAGATTAAGTCTAAAAAATTAAAGGTATGTTTATGTATTTTAAAAATCAATTATAAACCTTATAGAAAGTGTAACCAGGGTCCATGTTAGACTTGTCTTAATTCTGTGCTTTGAAATTGAAAGTAATTTTATGTTTTGAGTTAATAAATCTTCAAAGGATAAATGAGTTTCTAAACTACCTACCATATTTTGTATAATTATTCTGTATATAGGCAACAAATGCATTTGATACTGTCTTAGGGTTTCCATTGCTGTACCATGACCACAGTAACTCTTCTAAAGGAAAAACTTATAATTGGGGTACTTATATTTTCAGAGGTTCAGTCCATTGTCATCATGGTGTGACATGTTGGTGAGCAAGCAGACACGGTGCTTGAGTAGGAACAGAGAGTCCTTACATCTTGGTCTGAAGGCAACAGAAAGTAAACTGTCTCACTGGGCATGGCTTGATCATATATGAGACCTCAAAGCCTGCCTCCACAGTGACACACTTCCTCCAACAAGACCATACCTAATCCAACAAAGCCACACATCCTAATAGTGTCACTCCCTTTGGAGGCCATTTTCGTTCAAACCACCACATTTTACTCCCTGGCCCCCAAAAGCTCGAAGCCATATCATAATGCAAAAATTCATTCAGTCCAACTTCAAAACTCCCCATAGTCTTTAACAGTCTCAAACTTATTTAAAAGTCTAAAGTTCAAAGTCTTTTGTGAGACCCATGCAATCTATTAACTGTAATCCCTGTAAAATCAAAACCAAAAGCAGATCACATACTTCCAACGTAAAATGGCACAGGATACACATTACCAATTCAAAATGTAAAGAAGGAAGCATACTTAGGAAATACTGGACAAAAGCAAGACTGAAAACCAGCTGGGAAAACTCCAAACTCTGTATCTCCCTATCTGATGTCAAAGTGCTCTTCAGATCTTCAACTCCTTTCATCTTTGTTGACTGTAACACACTTTTTCTCTTGGGCTGGTTCTACTCCCTTGTAACAGCTCTCCTCGGCAGGTATCCCACTACTCTGTCATCTCTAACATCTTAGGTCTCCAAGGCAATCCAAGCTTCTCCTTCACAGCTTCACACAATGGCTTCTCTGGGCCCCCTTTCAGGGACATCCCTGGCACATGCCTGGCCTCATCAATTTTCCTTAGTCATAGACGAAGCTTCTATAACACCTGTAGCTGGAAGCTTTTGTGTGTCCCACCCAGTCCTGCAGTTGCTTATAAAATAATCACTCAGAATCCTAATATTAATTATAATTGCTTGGCTGATGGCTCAGGCTTATTACTAATTAGCTATTACATTTAAATTAACCCATATTTCTTATCAGTGCTCTGTCATGTGTTTCATGGCTTGTTACCTCATTTTCTACATGTCTTGCTTCCTCAGCAGTTGGCTGGCATCTCCCCAACTCTGCCTTCTTTCTCCCTGTATCTCTACTTGGATTTCCCACCTAGCTATAATCTGCCCTACCATAGGTCAAAGTAACTTTATTCATCAACCAATAAGAGCAACACATATTTACAACTTACAGAAGGACATCCCACTTCAAACACCTTTCTCTCATCTACCCTTGACTCTAAGTCAGAACCATGTGGCTGAAGCTGCCAAGTTTTGCTTCTTGCTGGGGCCTAGAACATGACCACCTTGTTCAATTAAATATTCACCAGTTTTCTGTTTGCCATGATTTCCTTCACTGCCTAAGCTTGGCTGTCCTGAAACTTTCTCTATAGACAGGTAAGCCTCAAACTTAGAGATCCACCAGCCTCTGTCTTGTGAGTGCTGGGGTTAAAGATACGTACCGTCACACTGGGCTCTAAGTTTTTCTTTAATTCCTTTTTCACAAGTTGGAAACTTAGCTGGGAGGGATCTTGCCCTGAGGTTACCACTCCCTTTATTCCATTTCTTAATCCATTTATCTCTTTGAACACAGGATTTAGCTCTATTCCACTTACTGGTGTCCCTTTTCTCAATCTGTACATTTTGTATTTTTATTTTCTCACCTTGCTCCTTTTCATATAAATCTTCTTCAGAGTTAACACTAATATCCACACAACAGATTCTATAGTGTGCTATTTTGAGAGAAGGAGAGCAAGAAGAGATACCTTAATAGAGGGAACCATTATAGTTTAAAGAGAAATCTGGCACTAGGGAAATGTCCAGGGATCCACAGGATGACCCCAACTAAGAATCTAAGCAGTAGTGGAGAGGCTACCTTAAATGCCCTTCATCTATAATGAGATTGATGACTACCTTAAATGCTATCATAGAGCCTTCATCTAGTAGCTGATGGAAGCAGAAACAGAGATTCACAGCTAAGCACTGAGCCAAACTCCTGGAATCCAGTTGTAGAGAGGAAGGAGTGATGAGTAAAGGGGTCAAGACCATGCTGAGGAAATCCACAGAAATAGCTGACCTGAGCAAGTGGAAGTTCACGGACCCCAATATGACAGCTGGGGAACCAGCATAGGACCAAACCAGGCCCCATGAATGTGGGTGTCAGTTGGGAGGCCTGAGCAATTTATGGGGCCTCTAGCAGTGGAACCAGTATTTATCCTTAGTGCATGAATGGGCTTTGGGAGCCCATTCCCTATGGAGGGATACTCTCTCAGCCTATACACACAAGGGAGGGCCTAGGTCCTGCCCCAAATAATGTGTCAGACTTTGATGATCCCTCATGGGAGGCTTCTCCCTCCCTGGGAATTGGATGGGGGGTGGGATGGTGGGTCAGTTGTGGGGCATGGGAGGACAAGAGGGAGAGGGAACTGGGACTGATATGCAAAATAAGACTTTTCAATTTAAATTAAAAAATTAAAAAGAAATTCTCTTTGCAAATGGAATTATTCCAAAACTCTTCACTTTAACCTCAGGCAGACTTTTCAGAAAGTCTGCCACATTCCTCACCAAAATATCACAAGACCAGTCTCTATGTCACATACTAACATTCTTCTCCTCCATGCATCCACAGTCCAAATAACACCCAGCACCACTGTCTTCTATGCTCCTATTAGGATGGTCCATTAAGCAGCACTTAAACCTTTCAACTGCTTTTCTAATCCACAATCCCAAGGTCCATATTCCTTCAGACAAAAGCATGGCCCAGCCTATTACATCAATACCCCACTCCTGGTACTAACTTCTGCTTAGTTAGGGTTTCTATTGCTGTGAAGAGACACCATGACCATTGTAACTCTTATAAAGGAAAACTTTCAATTGGAGTGGCTTACATTTTCAGGGATTCAGTCCATTATCATCATGGTGTGACATGTTGGCATACAAACAGACATGGTGATGGAGCCAGAGCTGAGAGTCCTTATATCTTGATCCGAAGGCAACAGGAAGTAAACTGTCTCACTGGGCATGGCTTGAGCATATATGAGACCTCAAAGCCCACCTCCACAGTGACACACTTCCTCCAACAACACATCTATTCCAACATGGCCACACCTCCTAATGGTGCCACTCCCTTTGGGGGACATTTTCTTTCAAACCATCATACATACAAAAATTTTTAAATTGTAAACAGAGTTATGTACAGTGAAATTTAAGTCTTTCTCCTAGCCCTTCTGTCTAAATACATGTAACAGTCCCCTCTGGAGGCAATGAGTATATCACTTTTGGGGTAGACTTTTAGATGTAATCTCTCCTCCTCCTCTTTTCTCTTTCCCTCCCTGCTCCCTCCCATTCCTGCCTCCCTCTGTAATGTTTTAGGAACTAAGAGGCTTCTCTCATGTTAGGCAAGTACTTACCACTAAGGTACATCCTGGCTTTTATTAATTTTTAACACAAGGTTCATCTAATGCAAACACACACACACACACACACACACACACACACACACACACACACACAACATTTTAAGAATTATTTTCAAAAAACTTTTCATTCATTTTAGTGCCTGTATTGTATTCAACTGAAAAGATGTAGCATTTTTAGCTAGTCTTCACTTAATAGACATTTACCTTATTCTGAGGCTTCACTGTTACAATGAACACTTCAGTATGTAACCTAGCATATGTGTCATTTCTTTATGTGTCAACAAAAAAATCTGGAAGTATAATTGTTGAGTTAAAGGATATGTGTAAATATAATTTTGACATATATCGACAAATACACCCCTCATGAAAGTTGTACTAAGTCACATATCTTTCATGAATGTACCCTTTTTTCTCTGTCCTAGACAAGATTATGACCTTTTTTAGCTTTGTAGAAAATGAGAAGTTAAAATGTTATAGTTTTAATTTATATTCTTAAAAATTAAGGATGAGTTTAAATACAATTTTGTGTGTTTAAAGGGGAACTTTTCATTCTCAAACTTCATTGCTTAAAGAGTAGTCAATAATTTCCTATTATACCTAACTAGATTCCTTTCACCCTCAGTGAAATAAAGACCTACCAAGTTGGAACTTTCTAGCATCTGGTATTTAAATAAATAAAGAACTATACTATACTTTCTTAGGATATAAAAACACATTTCCAACTATTTCTGGAAGAATTCAAAATTCCATCTTTGGAACTAAAATAGATATGTAAAATTATGTAATAATAAAATTGGAATTCTGCCAAAATAAATTCTAGTGCTTGTTTCCCACAACATTGTGCCAAAGTATAAAATACAGTTTTATATAAAAGCATAAAATTACTCTTATATTTCTTTTGAGTCCTACAAAATAAAAATTCAAAGCAGAATTTTGAAATAACAAAAGTTTAAATGTTCACTTTCAAAGCAATTGTTATGGTACTACTCAGTAATAGATCAAACTTTAAAAACAAAACTCTCACAGAGGTGACACACTCTTCTAATGAAATATTTGTCTTTAGAGAGCTTCTCCCAGAATAATTATGGTTTGGGTATGAAGTATGAGTTAAAAGACTACTGAGCTAGAGGACTGTTTCTCAGAGCAGCATATTCAGAGCTGGCTCTTCGGAGAAGTGACTGGAGCACGAACGTTCTGAGACCATCAACTGATGAACCCTGTGATGTACTCACAACAGGATGGCATTGTTGGGAGGTGGCAAAAAGAAGGATGGGGTGTGCTGGCTGGTCTTATGTCAACTTGACACACAAACTAGAAGTATCTGAAACCAAGGAAACTTAATCAAGAAAATGTCTCCATAAGATCCAGCTGCAAGGCATTTTCTTAATTAGTGATTGATGGAGGAGGGCCCAACCCATTGTGGGTAGTTCAAACCCTAGGTTGTGGTCCTAAGTTCTATAAGAAAAGCAGGCTGAGAGACTGGAGAGATGGCTCAGCAGTTAAGAGCACTGACTGTTCTTCCAGAAAATCAGGTTCAATTCCTACCACCCACATGGCAGCTTATAACTGTCTATAACTACAGTTCCAGGGGACCTGACACCTTCATACCAATACATAAAATAAAGTTAAACAAATTATTTTAAAAAGAAAAAAGAAAAAGAAAGAAGGCTGAGTAAGCCAGTAAGCAACATCCCTCTACTTCCTCTACGGCTTCTGCATCAGCTCCTAACTCCAGGTTCCTGCCCTGTTTGAGTTCCTGTCCTGACTTGGTTCAGTGATGAACAGCAATGTTGAAGTGTAAGCCTAATAAACCCTTTCCTCCACAACTTGCTTTTTGGTCATGGTGTTTCATCACAGCAACAGAAACACTAATAAGACAGGGGGCTACAGTAGAGGACATGCCCTAGAAAGAGATGCCTTGTCCAAATTCATCAATCTCTGTCTGCTTCCTGGCCTCCATGAGATGAACCACTTTGTCACAGTACATGTTCTTGCAGTCATGGTTTTCTGCCTTAACACAGGTCCACAGAAATTAAGCAAACTGATCAAGAATCTCAGGCACTGTGAGCTAAAATCTTCCCTCCTTCAAGTTGTTCTCTCTAGTGTTTGTCACAGTGATGGAAAAATCTACTATGATGATTATTAATGAGGAACATTAAAACAGTATAATTATTTTAAGACAGAGTCTCAGTATGTACCCCTGGTTGGTCTGGAACTCACTATATAGATCAGGCTGGCCTTAAATTCACAGAGATCCGCCTGCCTCTGCCTCTTGAGTGCTGGGATTAAAGGCCTGCACTATCATGCCCAGCATAGTATTAAAGTACTATAATTTTAATAAATACTACATCTTTTACAGTACCATCACCGATGTAAATAAATATCATAAATAAACATAAACAGTTTTGTTTTCTCCTGTGGTATTTCTCTGTCAACAGGAAAGCATTATGCTTATATCATTGCTATTAAATTTAATCTTACTAAACAAAGCATAGCACTTAAAATGTATCAAAAAGATTTAGGATTTCTCTGGTTCATTTTTATTGTGTGGAAATCACTTAATATCTTAGAAGGGCTAGACTCGAGATACATTTTTTTAAATATAGTTATTTGGACAGCTAATCTTTCATTTCTGTGTACTCCAACTCAAACCTCAGACCTAACTCTCTCTGGTTATAGACAGGAAATGCCAGTTGATCCAACTGGTCACTGCAGTGAACAATGTGCTTACCAGACCCCCCCCCCTCCTTGCCTACACAGTGGCATAGGCATCTAAAATAGAAAACAAGCTAGCTCACGGCATCATTTAATCTGGACCCCTCTCTTCTTGCAAGGCTCTGCCTAAAATGTCTAAGACGGATGGTTTCTCCTTAAAATTCACCAGAGACAGAGATTCTACAGCATGACCCTGGAGGCTTTTCTAATGTTTAATCACTATTACTGTCGGGTTAGTTTAAGCTTTTTCCTGCTGAGCTTTCCTCTGAAGACATGGGAAACAATTGGCCAGCAACCGCTTTATAATCACCTTTCCAATACACCAAGGCACTTACCAAGGTGCCCTGGCACCTTTTTTTTTTCTCTACAGTATGCAATTTATCTTCTTTCCATTTTTAATATATTACTATTTCACCTTATTATCTAGGTTATTTTTCACTAAAGTTTTTTTATTTGTTACACATCACTTGTAACTGGCTTTGCGGTAAGTCCTTCCACTGATAGAATTTATGCCCACTACTGCAGAGCAGGGAAGAACCAGACATTTTATGGTCTGGGCTTTCTGTGATGTTTGGGAGCAGAACCCAGGGCTGTGAGTATGTGCCCCATCACTGACCTACAACTTCAGCCCTACACTTTCAGTTATTCACTAAGTAAATACCTGGTACCAAAGAAAACAATGCAAATCTGCTCTCATATAACATACGTTCTAGTAGAGGAAAACAACAATACACACAATTTTTGGTTTAAATAAATAAATAAATAAATAAATATGTTGTATTGACTGGAAAAGTGCATGCTTGTTGTGTTAAAAATGCAGCGCCTTTAAAGTGGTGTATTTCCTTTACCTTCTTTTCCTAGGTGAATATCCGACATCAAACAACTCCACTCCATGACATCATCAAGGGAACCCACTGTCACTATCACTTTGTATCAGCTTTCATTTTTATCTTTTATTTACTCTTCTCTTATATATTACATCCCGACCACAGTGTTAGACCCCCGGAAAACTCAGGTATCCTGGGTCCCAGGCCATGACCTCGGTCACCCCAATCACCAGGAGGATTTGAGAGCTTGCTGCAAACTGCACGAGGCTTTATTGTAATTTAACGAGCTAACCCCATGTTAGCTTGGGTCTTTCACCCACCTGCCATGGTGGATGGCTCGCAAAAGACAGCTCCTAGGGCCTCCCAAGAGATCTTATAGGGCAGCGTAAGGGGAGTGTCTAGGGGTATGCACAGGCTCAGGATTGGTGTGCCTCCAGGCTTGGAGGGTTTACCCTGTGCTGATTGGCCAACTGGTTGTTATGGCCCATAGGCCCTCCCAGGGTGGTTGCTATGCCTTGTATGTCATTGTTGTGTGCTTGTCCGTAAAGCACACCCAGGGTCGAAAAGCATAGCGCCACCAGCTAACTTCTGATTGGTTCCTTGTCACGAGATAGGCATCTGACTTTCTAGTGACTAAGACAAGGTCGTAGAGCACGTGTTCGGCCGTTATGGCTGCCAAAAGGGAAGCTGGTCCCTTCAACAGTTTGCCCTCCTTCCTCTCCTCCCAGTCCCTTCCCCAGTTTACCCTCTCCCCCCAGATCTGATTCTCTGTTTCCGTCCAGAAAAGGGCAGGCTTCCCAGGACTACCAACCAAACATGGCATATCAAGTTAAAATAAGACTAGGCACATCTCCTCATATTAAGGCTGGATGAAACAACCCAGTAGGAGGGAAAGGGTCCCAAAAGCAGATGAAATGCATGAGCATTCTTAAGGTCATGGTTACTGTCTCTGAGTTGAGTCACCCTGAATTCCAGCCATGAGGGTGGAAAAACACAATTTATATGAGGCTGCCTCAGGAGTGGCACTTACTAACTTTTCTTTGCAGTAGCTTTGGATCCTCCTTTACCCCTTTGCCTGCTTCTGCTTCCAACAGCAAACACCCAACTGTTTCTCATAAAATATCATTGGGACACTGCATCCCATTTTGTCAACCCTGGAAAGTGACTGGCATTTGCTTTCCCCCCATTTCACGATGCCTCTGGGGGGAGTGCTGGGTGTAGGCACATGAAGGACCAGTCCCTTCTCGCTAACCAGGACAATTATAGGCCTAACTTACATTCCAGAAATGGGCCCCATGGAGGGCGGCCGAAGCCACCTTCTGTGATGGAATCAACCTGGTATTTGTCCTACTTTTCTGTCTTCTCTTCCTGTCTTGTTTTCCCGCATTCCCTGATTGGTCATCTCCCCCACCCCCACCCCCACGCCCACCCCAGGAAAATGTTCTTGTTCTTTGCAATGTTAGAATTGAATCTGAAGCCTTGGACATGAGGAGCAAATACTTTACCACTGAAGTACCTCTAATCCCAGAAGGATTTTTTTAATATGTATTTTATTTTATGTATATCAGTGTTTTGCCTACAAATATACATACATACATACATACATACATACATACATACATACATACATACATACATGCATACATACATACATATTTGCACTGTGTTTGCCTGGTACATGATGACTGTTTAGGTCAGAAGTAGGTGTAAAAGCCTCCAGAATGGAGTTACAAGCAGTAGTGATGGAGTTACAGGCAGTTGTGAGCTGCCACGTGGGTGCTGGGAAACAAACAAACTCGGGTCCTCAGCAAACTCAGCAAGTGCTCTTAACTGCTGAGCCATATCTCAAGCTCCCCTTTCTAAAACTGTTATTTTACTTTTAATTATGTGTATTGTGTAAATCTGGGGGTGGGGAGTGGGTATGTACATGTGAGTTTGGGTGCCAGAAGAGGGTGTCAGATATCCTGGCATCACAGACAGATTCAGTTGCCAGCACTTACATGACAAGGTGTCTCAACAACCATCCTTAATTCCAGTTATAGGAACAGTGCTTTCTTCTGACCTGCTCGTGTACCAAGCACACACATGATGTATTTATGTGCATGCAGGCAAAATATTCATGCACATAAAATAATCTAAAAATAATTTGTAAAGAACTTTTTAGCTTAAGAATACCTTTAAAACAGCTTAAATAATGCTAATAGGTTTCTATATTTATGTACACAAAAGTATAATAAGAATGAACCATAAGAAGAACATGATACTATATTTGAATGTAATGAACAGCCATGTGAAGGAGGGTAAGATACAAACCTAAGCACAGGATCATGTCTTCATAATGCTTCAACAAAGCAATCATGCTGCAAGGTGGTTAAGAAAAGGATTGTTCATGAATGTTTTGCTTTTATTACCATTATCAGTTCATGTAACCACCAAATACCAGCACTACCAGGTACCAGTGTCTGCCCCAGCTTTCTGGGACTTACATATAAGGAAATTTTATTTAGTCTGTCATATGACTTTTTCAGATTATTCCAGTGTGCAGTTAAATCTATACTTTTATTTTCTGAAGTGGTTTTGTTTGTTATTGTTTTTATTTTTGTTCCTTTTCCCCTACCTTATAAGTTAAAAAAAAATAACTCAAGCATCGATTTTCAGCTTCATATTTGTTTCAAGGAATGCAAAAGCCTATATAGTTCAGGGACATACTAAAATTACTTAAGACATTTTCACACAAATGCCAAGAACTGTATCTGTTAATAAGCTTTGCCCAGCTTGGAGAACAAACCCAACCACATAGTATGAGAACACCAGATATACGACAATAAATATTTTTGGCACAGTTTCAAAGCTACATAATGCCAGACATAGACATGTAAAAGTAATGGCAAGAACTACAAAGATTATAAAAGAAATAAAGTCACAGTTCGTAATTTATACAATTACATATGCAAGCTTAGACGGCTATTCATATAATAAGAGCCACATGTAACAGTATCAGAGATCTTACCCCAAGAAAGATAACAAATACTGAAATAGTTTTTGAAACTAAAATTTTGTTTAAAGCTTATAAATGTGTTTTTGCTAGCTGGAGAAAAGTAACCTAAACTGCTTTTATTGTTTTTTTCTGTTGAGGTACTCAAATTCTGTTTCCTCTTTTGTCACAGACAAATGTAATAAATAAATACCAATCTTAAAGACTAGAACATCTTTTAAACATTGTCACTGTAACCTTTCTGTTGAAACTGAGTTTAGGGGAAATACTATTTGTATAAAATGAAATGGTTCATTGTTCTTAGGGAAAGGAGGAAGGCAACACACGTATCAAATGCTGAAGCCTCTATTGGACTACCTGGTATAGATTCTGGGTCTCAAAGCCAAAGTGAACAAAATATTCCATGGCAATTTTACTATAGTCTTGACTAGGTGATTATATAGGGCTGGTTTTTAAGGAGAAAGATTTTAGCATTGATCTGTACTATTCAGAATATTTCATTTTAAATCCAGGAAAATCAAATTAAATCACATCTGCAATAGGTTTGATTTTGAAGAGATAAAAAGACACACACTTTTTGTGTTTAACCTGTGCTTGGTTTATGGATTAGAAGTGGTCAGCCATCAGGGTGGGCTAATGAGAAACAAGACTAAGGGGGAAAGCTAGTGAAAGAGGGATAAATGAAACTGTAGGAGCTGAGATAAACTGTCAGTCCCTTAGGCAAGATAAGCCAGAACACCACAGCAGCAAGATCGGTGAGCTTGAGTTCAGTTCTCAGTCATGGGCAGGACTGAGATTCCTTCACTTTTTTGGAAGGAATTTTTGTAGAATAGAAAAATAATAGTTCAATAGATGGAGTGGAAATAGTCATGTTTTAAAATTCTCTATTCAATACTCTACAGGACTAAGTATACAGAATTTTTATTTTGTTATGGAATGTGTAGCAAATCTTTCCATTCTTCTTAAGGGCAGTGTAAATCGATGAGGTGCGTAGCAGCTCCTATTTCCTTACTTCCAACTCTTGCTGGAAATTTTAAGATAACTCTCCAACAACGCATTGTGTTGAGCACATGGGCAACTCACTGGTAGTAATATACACTTTTTCTTTAATGTAGCTACAAATGTTTGATAGCAAAAGACACTTTCCCATTGAATTCAGTTCCCTTTTACACATGGATCCTTTTAATGGATGTTGAGAGTCTTGATTTAGAACTTTTAATAGGCCGGTTTACATTTTGCAAATCTCTACCTTTGAAATAAAATGCAGCGATCCACCCATCTGCAGACAATTAAGACCAGCAGCCAAGTATAAAAGGGTGGACAACTTTTAATGGGTGTTTATAGATTGGAAGCACCAACCCCCTTTTAAATGAAAGAGGCCTAAGAAGAAATAGTAAGTGTTAAGAATAACCATGAAATTCATTTAACCCCTCAAGCCGAGATCTGTTATCAAAGAATTGGCTGGATTTGATACTTTCTAATCTGAAATCCTCAACTTCGAAGAAGGTCTTAGAAAGAAAGTCCTCATTTTGAAGTGTTTTGATTATAATTCCACAGCTACTTTAAGGTCAAAACACAAGCCAGCAGGAAGACCAACAGTGAGGTATGTGATATAAAAACAAATATTTTCATAAAATCTTTGCCCTAGCAGAAAGACAAAGTCTTAGTAGGTTCAAGGTGGGAATTTGGGGAATAGTATGTTTTTTTTTTCCAGGAAATACTAGTTAGGCTTTTTATATAGGGGGTTCTGCATTTGTGAAAGGATAATTTGCTCTAAAATATGTGGGCAAGCAGCCTAAATTCTCTAATTGAGTAGTTTGCTCATAACCCCAGGCCATTAGGTGAATGTAAACTGTTACAGGCTTAGTAAGAAAATAGTCCCATTAGGATTTTTGTATTTGTATGCAGTTGTGAGCTAAGAGTAACTGTTTCCAAAATCTTGGATTAATGAAAAGCCCCTCTCCCCTTTTTTTCTGAGTTTGCAAATACCAGCTTTGAAATGCTCAAACTAAAATTAAGCTAAGGGTCTCCTTTTTTTTTCTATTTTTCTCACTAGTAACTTTTTCAAGAGTGAGTCTCCACTGTAAGTTCCATGTCAGTTATCCAAGGGAAAGTAGAAGCATTTAATTGACTAGCTGTTGGTAATAGATATGGGCATATTTTCTTTGATCCTGACATTCAAATACATGGCTCCTGTTTAAAAGTCCCTGTGTTGGCATCAGCCGATGACTTTAATGTATAGACAATGAATACTGGGTTTAGGAAGATTCATGGGGAAACTCAAGAAATATGTATGTGCATTTTCCATTTGGCAGAGCTCTCAGAGGGCACACATGGTGCATTTATCCTGGGCCTTCGTAAAGCAGAGAACTTTTTGTGTGGCTGTTTTCAGTCAGCCTTGAATGCCTCTCACAGTGTGTGACTCTGTGGTTCAACCATCTCCTTCCAAGCCCCTGACTCTTGCTAACTTACCCCTCTGGACTTTGTACTAAAAGTGGTATTCTTGCATGTTCCAGAGCAGGAAAAGATGTCATGTGAAATAGACAGCATAATATCCCCAAATGCTATAAATGGAGAAGAAATGCAGTCAAGGGAGGGAGATATCTGACCAAGTTTAGCAGGTACATTTAACAGACAGACTCACCCTCAAAATAATCCACGTCTTTTTTGTGTCTCTGGTTCCTCTATGAAGATGGGTCTAGAAAGGTTTTGAGTGTTAGTATTATATCAAGTCTTCTAAAAATTGAAGTACATAGAATTTTTCTTAGCCATTAAATTCTAAAAATAAAAGTCAAAATTTGAACTCAATATCAGTCTGTTCACCACGGGACAGTGCTGGGCCTGGCTGGCATCCTATGTTTAACTATTTGCTCTGCCACACTTTCTTATTTCGTTCGTGCGTTTTGTTTTTAAAAGGTCTTGTTTTAATGGGCATGGTGGCACATGCCTTTAATCCGAGCACTTGGGAGGCAGAGGCAGAAGGATCTCTGTGAGTTTGAGGCCAGCCTGGTCTACAAAGTGAGATCCAGTGCAGCAAGGACTACACAGAGAAACCCTGTCTGAAAAACAACAACAACAAAAGCTTTATTTTAATACATTGCAGCAGACCTGAAATACTGTGAATAACACATTGGTCTAGTAGTGTGGGGCATTTTCTTGTTAATGACCGATGCAGGAGAACTAGCACATTGCCTGTGGTTCCATTCCAGGACAGGTGTTCCTGGGTGTGTAATAAGGCAGGCTGAGGGGCTGAAGAGATGGCTCTGCACTTAAGAAATTTGACTGCTCTTCCAGAGGACCTGGGTTCAATTCCAGCACCCACATGGCAGCTAACAACTGTCTGTAACTCCAAGATCTGTCACTCTTACACAGACATACACGCAGGCAAAACACCAATGGACATAAAATAAAAATAAATAAATAAATTTAAAAAAAAAAAAAGGAAAAAAGAAAGGTCGAGCAAGCCATGAGGAGCAAGCCAGTAAGCAGCATTCCCTCATGGCCTCTGCTTCAGCTCCTGCCTTCAGTTCCTGGCCTGACTCCCAGTCATGAGGTATTGTGATCAGACATGTCTGAAAGAAACCCTTTCCTCTCAAAGTTGCTTTTGGTCATGGTGTTTTATCACAGCGATAGAAACGCTAAGACATCTTTCTTTTGTGATCTGAAGAGAATTCATTCCTCACACCACAATCTCTTCCATTCTACCACATTGGCCAACCCACTGCATTTCCTTTCATCCATGGCAGAATTTACTGTATGATGATCTTATTCAACATTTTCTAGGGGTGATGGTGATGATGGTGATTGATAAATAAGAAAATAAACACATGTAGAGAGGAAAGGCGGTCATTCCTTAGATTCCTACCATGAACATAACTATGAATGATATCAAGAGAAAAATTAAACAAATTGTTTTCAATCAGGTGCTGGTGGCACACTCCTTTAGTCCCAGCTCCCGGGAGACAGAGGTAAGTGGATCTCTGTGAGTTCAAGGCCAGCCTGGTATACAAAGCAAGTTCCAAGACAGCCAGGGTTTCTACACAGAGGAAACCCTATTTCAAAGAAGAAGAAGAAGAAGAAGAAGAAGAAGAAGAAGAAGAAGAAGAAGAAGAAGAAGAAGAAGAAGAAGAAGAAGAAGAAGAAGGAAAGAAAGAAAGAAAGAAAGAAAGAAAGAAAGAAAGAAAGAAAGAAAGAAAGAAAAAACATAGTATTCATAGAGAACAATCACAATCAAAGCAAATAAAATCAATGAAATTTTGATGAGGAAAACTTTAAATCCATACACACAAAAGAAAATTAGAAACTTGCAGACACAAAAAAGGCTTCATAGGGTGCATTAGATAAACTCTTAGAAGAAATGTAAGTGAACTTTTGTAGGAGGAGGCTAACAGCATGCTCCAGGTCAACCATTCATGGGCATTCACAACTTCCTCTTAAGGGAACCTGAAAGTCTGCCTAAAGGCCTGGATGACCCAGGCAAATGAGAGAGAGAGACAACACTGCATTCCAGCTTTGCTTCTCTCCTGGTCTCTGGGAGGGGGTTTAAGAGGCCTACCCATATGCTTTTTGCTTCTCATCGGACTCTCAGAGCCCATGTCCTTGATCCGCACCTTCTGGTCCCCTTCCCCAACAGGCTACCTGCAACAAACAAGGTAGGGCTACCTCGTCCCCTGCAACAAACTTTGAAGAAATAAGTGCCCATCACTCTCACAGTCACACCTGCACACCTTTAACACTTTTTGTTTCCTGGTGGGAGGGCTCAAAACTAAGGCCTTGTGCATGAGAGGCATATGCCCTACAAACTTAGCTACATCCCAAGCTCAGTAAATATTTTTAAGTAAAAAAAAAAAAAAAAAAAAAAGACAAAAAGGAAAAAGTCAATGTGTTTCTGATACAATACAATATAAAAACAAAAGTCTCAGAAATCTGAATATTTATCTATGAACATTTACTGAAATACATCTTAAAATATGTCTCTGGTAAATTACAGCTAGAATTAGGGGAGAGAATTTCATTACACGATTCTCTCTTATGTAAGTTTGAATTTTCTGTAAGAACACACTTAAAATACATTTTAGAAAAGATTCTTAAGGGTTTGTAAAGTGGATAGATTGGCACTTGCAGAAATCATACTTAATACTCAAAAAACGGGAGAATTGCAGTGGAAGTTTTTCTGTGGGAAGGATGACTGGGTGAAGGGATAATGGTGTGGCATCTGCTCTGTCAGGTCAGATAAAATAAAAAGGTGGGATGAAGCAGGAAGGGAAGGCAGAAGGAAGGGGCAGGGCAGCGTCTTAAGCACGGTGGCTATTTTAATGTTACAAGCCTTTGTTTTTCTGACGCTCCGCCACCTCATTAACCTATGTGTCATTCTGAAGTATTTTGCCATGCTCTGATGATTACAGCCTCACTTGCTAACAACACAATGTTTTAAATGCATGCTCTTCCCTGGAGTCATGGTGAATTAATTTTCAATTAGTTTTCATTAATGAACTTCATTTTTGTGGGCTTAATTGCTGGCCCAACTTCAGGAAATGGAGCAAGTCCTTTGGTCAGGTGTGGGATAGAGGACTGTTAGAAGACTGGAGAATATCCTGGACTTTCTAAAAAGACTACTTCACTTATTGTCTAGAAGCTCATAGTCAGAGTCATGTCAGTGGTAAACCAAGCACCTGCCGATGGAGCCCCTGAATCTTCTCTATGTTCTTCCGAGGCACTTTTTATTGTTAGTTGTATCTCTTGGTTATCTTTTTTCTTAATTATTTATTTGTTTTTATTTTATATACATTGGTGCTTTGCCTGCATGTATGTCTGTAGGAAGGTGTCGGATCCCCTGGAACAGGAGTTATAGACAGTTGTGAGCTGCCATATGGGTGCTGGGAATTGAACCAGGGTCCTCTGGAAGAGTAGTCCATGCTCTTAACTGCTGAGCCATCTCTCCAGCCCACGCATAATTATCTTAAGAGAGAATTATATTTCAGCAGAGAAAGGGAACTACTGAAGGTCCCAGAGAAGTTGACAATGAAAAATGAATTATTTTATTTCTTTTTCTGGGAAAAAAGCAAAAAGAAACTTGCCTATGATGTCTTACTGTAAGGCTTATATCTACATTTCCAGCAAGCAAATGAGATTCCAGAAACGAGGTCATTTCAGTGTCTTTCCTCAGTGAGAGGGACGGATACCACTGTCCTCAGAAACTCCTTGTTTCTACAGAGAAGCTATCTCCTCCTCCCCCGTAAGAATCACTGGTAGTTTGGGGTAGACAATCTCCATGCCTTCAGAAGTATTGAGTAATAATTACACCTTGTTTAAAACAGCTTCCTCCACTTGTTAACACATGTTATCTGTCTGCCACATGTCATTCTGTCTTGAATAGCTTTTATGTGAAAATAATACTGCATTCCTTCTTACTTAGATAGTTGTAAATCACTATTAATTAATATCAGACAAAACTTTACTTCACTGCTTTGCAAGCACTGTACATATAAATACTACCAAGAGTAAGAAGTGTGGTTTGAAGCAGTATCTCCATGTTTCTACAGCTCAGGAGTGTCACTTGCTCTTCCTACTCCTTAAGTTTTTTCTCATGTAGAAAGGTTTAGTCTAGATTTTTCTAGATTCAAATATTACTAGTCTAATATCATTTTCAAATAATCACAAATAAATATACACATAAAGACAAAGTACACAATAAAACCATTGTTCTTGAGCTGCCAGTGAACAACTCATAGCCTGCATAACACACCCACAAACCAGTACTGTAACAGCTTCCCAGAAAGCCAGAGCAATGCTCTGGGCCACAAGACATGGCAATAAGGTCTCTGTGTTCTTTCTATTTCCACTTAAAAATTCTTTACCTAAGAACTACCATACAGCCTGAGAACTTCAACTTTCAAAAACAGAAAACCTTCATTTTTTATTTTTTTATTTTATTTATTTTTAGCTGATACATAAAAATCATACAAACTATAAACATCTATGGAGTATCATATGATGATTCAATATTTGTCTATGGTTTATAATTGATAAATCCAAGGGAATATATCTATATCCTCAAACAACCATTTCTTTTTTTAATAACTTTATTTTTATTTCATGTGCATTAATGTTTTGCCTAAATGTATGTCTGTGTGAGGATGTTAGATCCCCTGAAACTGGAGTTACATACAGTTATGAGCTGCCATGTTGATGCTGGGAACTGAACCCAGGTCCTCTGAAAGAGCAGTCAATGCTCTTAACCTCTAAGTCATCTCAACAGCTCCCAAGCAATCATTCCTTATGGTAAAAACACTGAAAATCCTTTCCTCTAATTTTTTAGAAATTGTATTTATCATGAGTTTACTGTCTAGACAGGGATATACTAGAAAGAGGTCTAGTTTAGAGCCAGCCAGATCTGACTTAATCCATTGCTGAGTTTATGGACAGCTCCTTGGGAAGGTTTCACTTCTTTCAGTCTATTTCCTTGTTGGTATAATGTAGAATAATAATGCTTATGTTATAAAGATTTTGTGTGGATTGAGTGAAGATAACTCATGTAAAATGTTTTGCACCCACTAAGCACTCAATAAAAATGTGGGAGGGTGAAGATTCATAGTCAACTGCCCATTCTGAAACAAGTGAGACTCTCAGAAGATGTCATCTTGCAAGTTCCTGTCATTAGTGTCTGTAATATTTTTATTAAAAGTCACTAGTAAATTAAGACATAGAATTAAATGAGAAATGCAGAGTTTGCCATAGCTAGGACAGCCTGGCAACCAATTCAAACATTTGATAAGCTGTCACCAGTTTCCAAATCTCAACTTCTAATACAAAAAATCAGACTCTTAAATCTTTTGTTCTCCTGGGCTATAGATCAGTGGTAGCTCTCAGATTCAAGGCCTGGGGTTCAATTCCAAATTTAAAAAAGAAAAAAGAAAAACTAAGACAAAACTTTTTGTTCTCAGAATTCCAATGAGTTACCAGATTATTCGTTCTACATTTTGTCTCAGGGTATTTTAAGTTAAAGTGTAGACAGAAGTTTCTGTACCACCCCATCCCATAGTCGTTTAGTCCCAAATAAACACACAGAGGCTTATATTAATTATAAACTGTTTGGCTGATGGCTCAGGCTTCTTATTGGCTGGCTCTATCTCAATTATTAACACTCTTTTTTTAAAAGAGTATTTATTTTGTATACAATGTTCTGTGTGTACATATGCCTGCAGGCCAGAAAAGGGCATCAGATCTTACTAGGACTGGTTGTGAGCCACCATGTGGTTGCTGGGAACGGAACTCAGGACCTCTGGATGAGTAGTCAGTGCTCTTAACCCCTGAGCCATCTTTCCAGACCCTAACACTTTTCTTTTAATCTGTGTATCTCCACATGCTGTTGGCTTACCGGTGATGCCCAGATCTATTGCTTCCTTGGCAACTACATGGCATCTCTCTGGCAACTCACTCCCTGCGTTTCACTTCCCCACCTTCTCCTAGTCTGGCAGACCCTCCTATACTTCCTGCCTGTCCATAGGCCAAACCAGTTTTATTCATCAACCAATAAAACAAATACATATTCACAGCATACAGAAGGACATCCCCCATCATCAAAATTAACAAAATATAAATGTCCTGTGTCTTTCTCTGGCTGAAATATGCATGAATATATGTAAGTATATTAGGACAGCTGAAAAGATAAATGCCCCTGATTTCTACATATTATGTTGAGGAACTGTCAATTCCTTCAAAAGGACCACAGAGAAACTGGCCTCTTACTATGTTTTATTTTAAATGCAGTATAATATTTTTTCTTATTTTACTTCCTTTTTCAGACACTAAGGGGCTTGTTTAGGATTCTCTAATCTTGGTCATAACATTCTTTTAAGATGGATGCTTCTTACATTAACCTTTTTAAGGCACAAATAATAGCTGAAGGTCAAACAGTACTGTCAGAATAAAGCAATGACAATTAACTAAACTATAATTCAAGACCTGCAAGACACTTTTCTAATAAACCATCTTGACTGAAAAATTAACACAATGCTACTATCTCCATTCTAATCTAATAAAATGCTAATTATTTGCCCTTACTTTTTGAAACTGTAATATATTTTTAAAAACTGAGTTCAAAAGGATATTTCCCCTCATGTAATTTCACCTTAATTTATCTGACACCAAGCCAGATAGGGAAAAAAACAAACATGTATATCAGATATTATATGCACATTAGACAGAGAAGTTTTACTTGAGTTGAGTTGGGCAAGTCAACCCAGCATGGGGAATGGGTTCCTAAAACCCAGCTCAAGTGAGAGAGTCAGGAACAGGTCCTGATCCCACTGCTAGGAGCCCCACAAACAGACCAAGCTACACAACTGTCACACACATGCAGCGAGCCTAGGTCAATCCCATGCAGGCTTCCTAACTCTCCGTCCAGAATCTGTGAGCTCCCATGAGCTCAGGTAAGCTGTCTCTGTGGGTTTTCCTGTCACAGCCTTGACCCCACCTGGCTCATACAATTCTTCCTCCCTCTCTTCAACAGGACTCCTGGAGCTCCACCCAGTGCTTGGCTGTGAATCTCTGCATCTGCTTCCATCAGTTACTGGACGAAGGCAATTAGGAGAATCACCAATCTGATTACAGGAGAAAGCTAGTTCAGGCACCCTCTCTACTATTGCTAGGAGTCTTAGCTGAGGTCATCCTTGTATATTGCTGGGAGTTTCCCTGGCACCAGGTTTCTCCCTAACTGTGAGGTAACCCAGATCCAGAAAGACAAACTTGGTATGTACTCATTCAAGTGGATATTGCTAATAACCAGGCTACAATTCACAGCCTCAGAGAAGCTAGGGAACAAGGAGGGCCGAAAGAAAGACACATGGATTTCCTGCTTAGGGGGAAGCAGAAGAGAGCTCCTGGGTAAAATAGGGTGGATGGAGGTAAGAGAACGTGAGAGATCAGGTTGGGGGTGAAATGGACAGGAAGAATAACGAAACAGATATTGACATTTTTAATTTGCTGGGGCTTTTGGGGGGGTGTTACAAGAAATAGCAAGAGAGCAATCAAGCCAGACCACTAAGGGAAGATCTAGGACTCGCTTCAGTAGCACGTATGCTGAGACTGGAATGATACAGAGAAGATTAAGATGGCCCCTGCTCAAAGATGACGTGCAAATTCGTGAACCATTCCATAGTTAGCAAGTAAAAAAGACAGATCTGAATAAGTTCACCAGGATTACTGTAAATATATGAAATCCAAAGTAGAACTGAGGCAAATGCTGTAACTTTCTATCTGACAAGAACCAAATAACCATACTTCTTTTTATCTTCGAGATCCTAATGTGATTACACTTTCTCTCTTCCCTTTCCCTCCTCCAAGCCCTTCCATATACCCTTCCCTGCTCCCCTCCAAATTCACAGCATCTTTTTGACTAATTATTATTTCATGCATATATGTATGTACATACATATCCCTAACATACATAACCTGCTCTGTCTATGTAATGTTACTTGTATGTGTGTTTTCAGGGATGACCATTTGGCACTAGGCAGCCAGCTAGTGAGCCCTTCCCTGGAGAAGACCCATCCCTCCTGCTCTCAGCTTTCCTCAGTTGCCTTCAGTTCTTTGTATAGGGTTGAGACTTCATGGGGTTTCTTTCCCCCAATGCATTTTGACAATAACCATAATTCTTTATAACCATACACAATGGTAATTTATGTTCCTAAAGAGGGCCCCTCAGATTATGGGCCTCTGGAGGCTCAGGCCTATAATCCCAGCACTTGGGAGGCTGAGGCAAGAGGAGGATTGCAGAAAATTGGAGGTCAACCTTGGGTTGCAGAATACAGAGTGAGACCCTGTCTCCGAAGGAAGGAAGGAATAATAACAATTTTTATTGTTATTGTTATTATTCCTTAACAAAAGGGAAAGAAATGAGGAAGAAGGGAGGGAGAGGGAAAACTTCTGAATCATAGAGCAGGACAGTTATATTTGATTATTCTTAATATTAAAGTCATCTTGTCATGTTCTATTATTTTGACATGTTTGAAACTAAAAGTTCCGTATATGTAGGCATTTTTGCCACTCCAAGTATTAAATTAATAATACATCGTCCTCAAATTCTTAAATACTTTTCATTGTGTTGAACATGGAAACAAGAGTACATGTGAAGGGAGCAGGATTGATAAGGACAAATGTTTGTTTTGTTTGTCCACATTCTCAAGTGTACCAATACTAACACTGACTTAAAGGATAAGCAATTTTGTCATTTTTTTCAGGTTTTCTTAATAAAAACTTTGTATAGAATTTAACATTTAGACATCTTTTCAAAAGATCATGATTCCATAAACTTAATACCTTAAATAATTTCAGATTATTAAAGTGCAGTTACTTAGATGTTTTACACAAGGAAAACTTCGCTGTTGTAAATGTAGGCTGTTTTGCTGAGATATCAAATATACACTGCATTCCTAGATTGCCGTGTGGCAAGCAAATGATACACTTTTTTGTTCTCAATGCAACTTTACTAATTTCTTCAAAGCTAATTCCCTCTATTTTTACATCCATTTCAATAAATGTCACATTGTACATGGCTTGAATATATATATATATAGGTTTTTCAAGACAGAGTTTCCCTGTAGGTTTTGGAGACTGTCCTGGAACTCTGAAGACCAGGCTGGCCTCAAGCTCACAGAGATCCACCTGCCTCTGCCTCTGGAGTGCTGGGACTAAAGGCACGCATCACCACTGCCCAGCTTGAATGCCCATATTAAGACTTTTTAACTGTGATTCTAATTTGCCCAAAACAGTAGAGGCTCCCACTGATAATTTTAAGAGCATATATGTGTGCTTTGTTTGGATTTTTTTAAGTATTTCAGATCTATTGGTGTAGCTCAATGACAGAAAATCTGCCTAGTGTATGCAAGGCCCTGATGTGATTCCTTGAATTGAATAACTTAAAATAAAAACAAAAATTTTCCTGCATATGAAATTTTTCCATCATTAACTATTTTTATATTTGTATTCACCAGCATAAAAATGTTTTTGTTTTGACAGACAGAAACGAAAGGAATCAAGGAAATGCACAATTAAGCCAGAAAGGTACTGTGACATCCAGTGTTCAGCCAACAGAAGCTGTGACAAGAGAGCCATTAACACACATTCGTTTGTGTTATGATGACATATGGAAGGCTTCCAAAATTAACACAGTATTTTGCTGCCTACTGGCTTGTATCACAGACTTAATACATTTTGGATTTTGTTTTGTTTTTTTTCTTTGGAAGACAGGGGGAGAGGATGTTTCTAATGGCTTATGTGTTTTGATAGTACTTTGGGGTCTTTATGAAGCATTAAATATATTAAATGGATAATTTTGGATAAGAAAATCATGAGAAATCAGCACCACCACCCATCTCCTTTGCTGTTGACTACTCTATAGTAACCCCTTGTTCACTGATGAAGCTTCTCTTTTCTCATTTCTTGGGCAGTCTGGACTTTTTTTTATTTAGAGAATACTTTACTAGTTTTTGTAATCAAACCCATGTAGATAAGACCTTACATATTTAATACAGTGCATTACTCCTGTATAAATGGAAAAAAATTAAGTTCAACATTTCTAGACCAATATGGCTGTTAATTTCTGTACTATGCCAACTCAACACGGTAAAATGGGATACTCTTTTCCAAAGTTGACAGCACACTAAAGTTTCCAAAAATTCAAATTAATAGCCAATAATAGCAATATGTTATGCATCCAATAGCAGCAACAGCTTTAGTCACCTGATGCAAGCAACCAGTCTGCACTTTTGAAGAAGACACTTAAAGTCTAGTCTGTAGAGATGGATAAATGGCTCAGCAGTTAAGAGAATTTGCTGCTCTCGAGGAGGACCCAATTCCCAGCACCCACATATCAGCTCACAACCATGTATAACTCCAATTCCTTGGGCTCTGATGCCTCTTCTGACCTCCTTGTGGTACACATATGTATTCTCAGAGGGTCATGGACTCACCTACTGAACTGTCAGGAAGCCCACAATTACATAACTTCTTCTGCAAACTGCTTTGGTCATAGCATCTCTTCACCGCAATAGAAAAGTAACTAAGATAGGTCACAGAATTTCTGTATGGATAACAAACAAGTTTTTTTTTAATTTTTTATTTAATTTTTACAAATTATAATTTCACATGCCAATCCCTTCTCCCTCTCCCCTCCCCCCAAACCCCCACCATCCCCTTCCCCCCTCCACTCCCCATAGAGGGTAGAGCCCTCCACGGGGGCTCCCCAAATTCCACAACATCATCCTGGGCCAGGCCTAGGCCCTCCCCCATGTGTCCCAGATGAGAGCACCCCTTCACGTGGGATGGGCTCTCAAAGTCCCTTTTTTTTTCATTCATTTATTTAGCTCATAAATAAAGTCATGCACAATTATGATACACAATACAGTATGTTCACGATGGCATGGCTAAATTAAACCAATTAACATGTTATATCACACATATTCATCATTTTTGTTTTGAGAACACTTAAAGTATACTATCTCACATCTTTTAAAATATAGCATATCGTTATCAACCATATTTATCATGCTCTCAGTAGACCTCAAGACATCACAGAGTCCATGCCTCTTGTCCAACTGCAGTTTTATGTCCTTAAACCAATCGTTTCCCCATTGTTAAAAACCCTAATAGCCACAATTCTGCTCTCTGTTCCCATAAGTTTATCATTTCTAGGTTACACATAAAATTGAAATTGTGTGACATTTGTCTTCTAGTGTGTCACTTATTTATTTATTTATTTATTTATTTATTTGGCAAGCATATAACTTTACTACTTACTGAAGATGAAATCAAATTTGCATGCAGAGGTGAGCACTCTCTGAAACACCTTGGATTCATCACATATTTGAGTTTCAATTAGCATATATATATCTATATATATATAAAGCAATAATGGCAATATGTTATACATCAATAGCAGCAACAGCTTTTCCAGGTTCTGCAGTCATTTTAACAAAATTGTAGAGACATCCAGCACACTCCATTTAAAAATCAAAAAACAAAAAGCAAACAAACAAACAAACAACAACAAAAAAGTAAAAAACAAAATCCCAGAAAACAGCGCAGTTCTGTTACTCTTGTGGTACTTGGCACCATTTTTTTTTTTTTTAATTAGCTTCTCAGTCATCATCTGGGAGGAAACCCTTCTGAGCAACATCATTAAAAACAGCTCTGATAAAGCATGGTCACTACTATGTATCATAAAGCAGGTCCACATATGAGTGAGTACATATCATGTTTGTCTTTTTTGTGATTAGGTTACCTCGCTCAGAATGGTTTCTTCGAGTTCCATCCATTTTCCTGCAAATTTCAAGATTCCATTGTTTTTTTTCTGCTGAGTAGTACTCCATTGTGTAAATGTACCACAATTTCTCTATCCATTCTTTGGTTGAGGGGCATCTAGGCTGCTTTCAGTTTCTGGCTATTACAAATAATGCTGCTATGAACATGGTTGAACATATGTCCTTGTTATATGAATGTGCTTCTTTTGGGTATATGCCTAGGAGTGGAATTGCTGGATCTTGTGGTAGACTCATTCCCATTTTCTTGAGGAGTCGCCATACTGATTTCCAGAGTGGCTGTATAAGTTGGCACTCCCACCAGCAGTGGAGGAGTGTTCCTCTTTCTCTGCATCCTCTCCAGCATAAACTGTCATTGGTATTTTTGATTTTAGCCATTCTGACAGGAGTAAGATGGTATCTCAGAGTTGTTTTGATTTGCATTTCTCTGATGACTAAGGATGTTGAACACTTTCTCATGTGTCTTTCAGCCATTTTAGATTCCTCTATTGAGAATTGTCTATTTAGTTCTGTACCCCACTTTTTAATTGGATTGTTTGGTGTTTGGGGGACTAGCTTCTTGAGTTCTTTGTATATTTTGGAGATCAGCCCTCTGTCAGATGTGGGGTTGGTGGTTATCTTTTCCCAGTCCATGGGCTGCCGTTTTGTCTTGCTGACTGTCTCCTTTGCCTTACAGAAGCTTCTCAGTTTCAGGAGGGCCCATGTATCAATTGTTGACCTCAGTGTCTGTGCTACTAGTGTAATGTTCAGGAAGCGGTCTCCTGTACCAATTAATTCAAGGGTATTTCCCACTTTGTCTTCTAAGAGGTTCAGTGTGGCTGGATTTATGTTGAGATCTTTGATCCATTTTGACTTAAGTTTTGTACAAGGCGATAATCTTGGGTCTAACTGCAGTCTTCTACATGTCTGCAACCAGTTATGCCAGCACCATTTGTTGAAGATGTTCTCTTTGTTCCATTGTATAAATTTGGATTGTTTGTCAAAAATCAGGTGTTCATAGGTGTGTGGGATAATATCAGGGTTTTCAATTCGAGTCCATTGGTCTACCTGTCTATTTTTGTGCCAATACCAAGCTGTTTTCAGAACTATAGAGAGCTTGAAGTCAGGGATGGTGATGCCTCCAGAAGTTCCTTTATTGCATAGGGATGTTTTGGCTATCCTGGGTCTTTTGTTTCTCTATATAAAGTTGAGAATTGTTCTTTCAAGGTCTGTGAAGAATTGGGTTGGGATTTTGATGGGGATTGCATTGAATCTGTAGATTGCTTTTGGCAAGATTGCCATTTTTACTATGTTGATCCTACCTATCCAAGAGCAAGGGCGATCTTTCCATTTTCTGGTATCTTCTTTAATTTCTTTCTTTAGAGACTCAAAATTCTTATGGTACAGGTCTTTCATATTTTTGGTTAGTGTTACCCCAAGGTACTTTATGTTGTTTGTGGCAATTGTAAAGGGTGATGTTTCTCTGATTTCTTTCTCTGCCAATGTGTCATCGGTGTATAGTAGGGCTACAGATTTTTTTGAGTTAATCTTGCATCCTGCCACTTTGCTGAAGGTGTTTATCAGCTGTAGGAGTTCCCTGGTAGAGTTTTTTGGGTCATTAATGTAGACTATCATATTGTCTGCAAATAGTGAGAGTTTGACTTCTTCCTTTCTGATTTGTATTCCCTTGATCTCCTTTTGTTGTCTTATTGCTCTAGCTAGGACTTCAAGGACAATATTGAGGAGGTATGGAGAGAGTGGACAGCCTTGTCTTGTCTCCGATTTTAGAGGAATTGCATTGAGTTTCTCTCCATTTACTTTGATGTTGGCTGTTGGCTGTTGGCTTGTGGCACATTGTTTTTATTATGTTGAGGTATGTTCCTGTTATCCCTGATTTCTCCAAGACCTTGATCATGAAGGGGTGTTGGATTTTGACAAAGGCTTTTTCGGCATCTAGTGAGATGATCATGTGGTTTTTCTTCTCAGTCTGTTTATATGGTGGATTACATTGATAGATTTTCATATGTTGAACCATCCTTGCATCCCTGGGATGAAGCCTACTTGATCATGGTGGATGATTTCTCTGATATGATCTTGTATTCGATTTGGGATGATTTTGCTGAGAATTTTTGCATCAATGTTCATGAGAGATATTGATCTGTAGTTCTCTTTCTTAGTTGTGTCCTTGTGTGGCTTGGGTATCAAGGTTATTGTTGTCTCGTAAAAAGAGTTTGGCAATGTCCCCTCTGCTTCTATTTTGTGGAACAATTTGAGGAGTATTGGAATTAGCATTTCTTTGAATTTCTGGTAGAATTCTGCAGTGAATCCACCTGGCCCCAGGCTTTTTTTAGTTAGGAGACTTTTGATGACTGCTTCTATTTCCTTAGAGGTTATAGGTCTGTTTAAGCTGCTTATTTGTTCTTGATTCAATTTTGGTAAGTGATAACTGTCCAGAAAGTTGTCCATTTTTTAAATTTTCCAATTTTGTGGAATACAAGTTTTCAAAGTATGACCTGAAGATTCTCTGGATTTCTTCAGTGTCCATTGTTATGTTATGTTTCATTTCTGATTTTGTTAATTTGCATGATCTCTCTCTGCCTTTTGGTTAATTTGGATAATGGTTTGTCTATTTTGTTGATTTTCTCAAAGAGCCAACTCTTTGTTATATTGATTCTTTGAATTGTTTTCTTTGTTTCGACTTTATTGATTTCTGCCTCAGTTTGATTATTTGCCCTCAGTTTGATTATTTCCCGGCGTCTGCTCCTCAGGGTGAATTTGCTTCCATTTTTTCTAGAGCTTTCAGCTGTGATGTCAAATCTCTGGTGTGGGTATTCTCTAGTTTCTTCATGTGAGCACTTAGAGCTATGAACTTTCCTCTTAGTACTGCTTTCAAAGCGTTCCATAAGTTTGGGTATGTTGTGTCAACATTTTCATTGAATTCTAAGAAGTCTTTAATTTCTTTCTTATTTCTTCCTTGACCCGGGAATGTTACAAATGCATGTTGTTCAATTTCCATGAGTTAGTAGGTTTTTTGCACTTTGATTTGTTTTTTATTTCTATCTTTAAAGCATGGTGGTCTGATAAGACACAGGGGATTATTCCAATTTTTTTGTACCTGTTGAGGTTTGCTATGTTCCCAAGAATATGGTCGATTTTTGAGAAGTTTCCATGTGATGCTGAAAAGAAGGTATATTCTTTTGTGTTTGGATAGAAAGTTCTATAAATGTCTGTTAATCCCAATTGGGTCATAACTTCTGTTAGTTCCTTTGTCTCTTTGTTAAGTTTCTGTCTGGTGGTCCTGTCCAGTGGTGAGAGTGGGGTGTTGAAGTCTCCCATTATAACTGTGTGAGCCTTATTTGTGATTTCAGTTTTAATAATGTTTCTTTTACAAATGTTGGTGCCTTTGTATTTGGGGCATAGATGTTTAGAATTGAGACTTCTTCCTGATGGATTTTTCCTGTGATGAATATGAAATGACCTTCTTCATTTCTTTTGATTGATTTTAGTTTGAAGTTAATCTTAACCCCACCTCGTTTCTTGGGTCCATTTGAATGGAGTATCTTATCCCAACCCTTTACTCTGAGGTAATGTCTGTCTTTGAATTTGAGGTGTGTTTCTTGTGTGCAGCAGAAGGGTGGATTCTGTCTTCGTATCCAATCTGTTAGCCTGTGTCTTTTTATAGGCGAGTTAAGACCATTAATATTGAGGGAAATTAAGTTCCATTCAGTGTTTATTCTTGTTTGTTTTTGGTTTGTTGTTGGTACTGGTATTTATTGTATATGGATTTAGCCTGCCTTTTATTTTGTATTCTTGTAGAGTGGGATTATCTATTGCCTATGTTTATGCGAGTGGAGTTAATTTCCTTAGGTTGGAGTTTTCCTTCCAGTACTTTCTGTAGGGCTGGATTAGTGGTTACATATTGTTTAAATCTGGTTTTGTCGTGGAATATCTTGTTTTCTCCATTTATAGTGATTGAAAGCTTTGCTGGGTATAGTAGTCTGGGCTGGCATCCATGTTCTCTCAGAGTTGGTAGAATATCTATCCAGGTCCTTCTAGCTTTCAGAGTTTCCATGGAGAAGTCTGGTATAATTCTGATAGGTTTGCCTTTATATGTTACTTGGCCTTTTTCCCTTGCTGCTCTTAATATTTTTTCTTTATTCTGTACGTTTGGTGTTTTAATTATTATGTGACGAGGGGACTTTCTTTTGTGGTCCACTCTATTTGGCATTCTGTAGGCTTCTTGTACTTTCATTGGCATGTCTTTCTTTAGGTTGGGAAAGTTTTCTTCTATGATTTTGTTGAATATGTTTTCTGCACCTTTGAGTTGGGTTTCTTCACCTTCTTCTATACCTATTATCCTTAGGTTTGGTCTTTTCACGGTGTCCCAAATTTCCTGAATATTTTGTGTTATGGTTTTGTTAGACTTCAGATTTTCTTTGCTTGACGAGTTTATTTCCTCTAGTCTATCTTCAGCATCTGACATTCTGTCTTCCATCCCTTGTATTCTATTGGTTATGCTTGCATCTGTGGTTTCTCATTATTTACTAAGCTTTTCCACTTCCAGCATTCCCTCAGTTTGTGTTGTCTTTATTGTCTCTAATTCAGTTTTCAGGCCCTGAACTGTTTCCTTCAGCTGTTTAATTGTATTTTCTTGGCTTTCCTTGATTTCTTGCATCTTTTGGTTTGTCTTTTCTTTCATTTCTCTGAAGGATTTTCTGATTTCCTCTCTTAGATTCTCTATCATTTCCATGAAGTTGTTTGTAAGGTTGCTGTCTTCTGCTTCTTCTGTGTTCGGATGTTCATGTCTTGCTGGTGTAGAGTCCCTAGGCTCTGGTGGTATCATATTGGTTTTCCTGTTGTTGGATGTGTTCTTATATTGTCGTCTTCCCATCTCTTGTTCCAATTGGTACAGTTGGTATCACTTCCTTTCCTGGTGTGTATGGGTCCAGTGTTCTCTTCAGGTGTGTGCAATTGACTTTGATACTCTGATGGGTTCAAGTTGTGTGCAGGCAGGTCTGAGGCACTCGCTCTCCAGGTGGGTGAGAGCAGCACTGGCTCAGAGATGTCAGCAGACTCTGGGTTACTTGGACCTCAGGGTTTGAGTCGTCCTGTCAAAGATTCCTGGGGAGGATTTGCCAGAGCAGGCAGGCAGAAGTTGGGCCCAAGTTAGGGGCCGAATCAGCTCACCTCTGGACTCTCCGCACTCTGTGGGGGCCGGAATGGCCCAGCGATCTCAGCAGAGACAGGATCCCAGGGTCCTCAGGGACCAATTCTTTCCTGGGGCGGGATTAATAGATGTTTTAATAACTGTCAGTGTAATTAATGCCACCAAACTGAAACCTAAAAGTGGCTAAAATAGCAAAGTGTATGTAAAGCATGTTTTGTCACACAATGAAAGAAATACAAGAAGAAATTGGCATGTTATACCACATATTTTTAAAAAGAAAAAGAAATCTTAGCCAGGCAGTGGTGGCCCACACCTTTAATCCCAGCACAGGCAGAGGCAGAGGCAGGCAGATCTCTATGAGTTCAAGCCCAGCCTGGTCTACAAGAGCTAGTTCCAGGAAAGCCTCCAAAGTCACAGAGAAACCCTGTCTTGAAAAAACCAAAAAGAAAGAAAGAAAGAAAGAAAGAAAGAAAGAAAGAAAGAAAGCAGAAAAGAAAGAAAGCAGAAAAGAAAGAAAGAAAGAAAGAAAGAAAGAAAGAAAGAAAGAAAGAAGAAATCTCAATACCCTGAGGCCAGCATGCTGGAAAGGCCACATGTTAATGCCATGTCTGGCAGACAGTCTTGACAGGGTCTTCCCTTATCTCTCTCCCCATACTATCCAGACATCTGAGAAGCTGTATTCGATTCTCCAAAGCAGCCCAGACTCTATGTGAAGGTCCTAAGAAGACTTGCATGGTGTCACTTAGACTGTGGATTCAGCAAAGCAAGCTCTGCTTGCCCCTCAAAATCATGAGATATCATAAAGTACTTCCTGGTTTGGAGATAATCTGCCACACTGCAATAGACAACCTTGTTCTTCTACTGACCATCAATCAGTTGGCCTGGTAACTCCTGAATGCCTGGAGAATGGTATGGGTTAAGAGGCTTCACTGTCCTTGGGGAATGGGTAGGGGTGTGTTGGGGGGGGGGGTTGGTAGGGAGCATGGGAGGCTAGGAGGGAAAGGGAATGGTGGTGATATGTAAAATGATTGTAAATTATTAAATTTTAAAAAGTAGATTAAAAAAAGAGTGTTTGCCTCTAACTCTGGACCCCCGTGCCATACCATCCTAGAAGAGCTTCAGGCAGTGCTGTAGCTTCTAACAAAGAGTGAAAGATGTCTGGCTCATCATAGAGCAGCACCCCACTAAGATCCCAGTGATAATAGAGCGATACAATGGTGAGAAGCAACTGCCTGTCCCGGACAAAACCAAGTTCTTTGTACGGGATCGTGTGAACATGAGTGAGCTCATCTAGATAATTAGAAGGCGTTTACAGCTTAATGCCAATCAAGCTTTCTTTCTCCTGATGAACCGGCACTTCATGGTGAGCATGTCCACGCCCATCTCTGAAGTGTACGAGAGTGAGAAGGATGAAGATGACTTTCTGTACATGGTATATGCCTTCCAGGAGACATTCGGAACAGCACTGGCTGTGTAAGACTAGAACAATGCCTAATGTTTGTTAAGCCCTTATCAAGGAAAAAAAGGATGTTACCAGCAGGCGCTGGTCAACTTACCATTCACATATCAGAACACAGGCGTCCACCTAGGGTGTTAGGAACTGTTTGTCAGCAAGAAACTGAGTTCCGTGCAAGTGCATTCAGCTTGGAAACTCTTATGCTCAAACTTAAGAAGTTTAAAAATAAAATACTTTGCATCCTAAGTTGCCAATTAAACAGACTAACTTATTTTGACATTTTTCTCCTCAGTAGGGATTTAAAATGGAACAGCAGCATCGGGGTACAGGTTTTTCCTGGGATCTGCTTCCTTCTCTAAAAGGGCTTCCACTCAGTAGAGAAGACTGCCTAAGCAGTTCCTCTGCCCAGGTTGTCTAGCAGAGGCCCCCAGAGGGCTCTAGCTTTGCCCAAAGCAGGTTAGATGTGTAGAATATGGCTTTAAGTAGCCTGGTCCTGATCCCCAGCTGCAGCACCATGTTTACCCTCAACAGTGCAGGGATGCTTACTTGCTGCTGTCTAGATGCTACCAGATACTCATCACTGCTCAGAAGCCAGTTCCAGCCTTGAACAAGGGATTGCTTGATCCAGCATCTAAGGAGGCTGCAGAGCAAAGTGTTTTTCTCCTGGTTTGAATTCTGTCTGGCCCATACCTGTTTCATGGAAGGTAGCAAACAGGTGTGCGGTGCTGGCATTAGGATGCAGCTGTCAAATGTAGACTCAAGTCTGAAAGTTCAAATGTACTCCATCCACATTTAGCTTATAGCTATAGATAATTTGTTACTGTATAACTGTCTTTGTAAGGGTAGTTTTATCAGACAGCTGTTGAGATTCTCCCACTCCATGTCAGTACATTAGATGTCAGCTGTGAAGACGACAGCAGCAGGAGACGCATGCTCTTGACAGATATCCATGGCCAGTTCCAACTAAAGCAAACCACTGCTTCCTGCTACCTGCATGTGGTCTACTGTGACACTCAGACCATCTTTGGTGATTCATTCATGTTTGGGTTGGGTTTTTTTTTTTAATGAAACTGGGATTTCTTTTTCTTTCTTTTTTTTAAAGATTATATTTATTTATTATATATACAATATTCTGCTTCCATGAATATCTGCACACCAGAAGAGGACACCAGATCTCATAATGGATGGCTGTGAGCCACCATGTGGTTGCTGGGAATTAAACTCAGGACCTCTGGAAGAGCAGCCAGTGCTCTTAACCTCTGAGCCATCTCTCCAGCCTCTCACTCATGTTTGTGATCTGAGAATCTCAGTGAGAACTGCCTGCTATCATGGAGGGAAGCCAGCATAGCTGCATCATACCCTAGCTCCTAACAGGCACCCCTCCCTCTCCCTGCATGCAACTTTCAATGTGATTTTATTTACATCATTATATCTGACTACCCTGTCTTGTGTTGGTTGTGTACGTCATTATGTCCCTGGTTTTTATAACTACAGTACGATCAATAAGGGTTCCTGTAATACTGCTTTAAAAACGTTGCTTCTAAGCAGCCTCCATTTATAGAACACCTGTACAATTCAATGCACTAAGTGAATAAAGGCACAATTTAACCTTTCCTGAAAAAAAAAAGGAGTGTTCACCCAAACCAGACAGTGGTGGCGCATGCCTTTAAACCCAGCACTTGAGGGAGAAGCAGCTGATCTCTGTGAGTTCGGAGCCAGCCCCGTCTACCAAGTGAGTTCCAGGACAGCCAGTGCTGTTACACAGAGAAACCTTGTCTCAAAAAAAATAGTGCTCAGTCAAAATTTTGGTGGTTCAGAGAAATATTTGGATAATATACAGCATTAATCTCCCTCACCTACACAGTTGCAAGTTAGTACTCTTGACACATGAAGGCCAATCAATCAGATATCAGTAGTTGAAAAATGGCAGTGTCTCTATTCAAGACTAAATTACTTTCATTAAGTCCAAAGGGAGAATGAAATATCATAAAAGATAAAATTACTCTCTTTACCAAAATGGCAAACAAGGACATGGTTCTGATTTCACATAGACACAAAAAATACTCTTGAGTGATATTTTACATGCAAAATGACAGCAGTTCTCAAGTATTTTATCCTAACTTTGGAAAATGAGGAGGCTTCCAATTTTAGGATAGGTCTGATCCCATTGTTTGGTTCTACACACCATGCATAGCAGGACATATATGTGCTCTCTGTAAGTCAGCTCCATCCTCCACAGAAAGGGAATAAAGCAATTTTTCTACTTTGCACACTGGAATCTCAGACATAATCACCCAGGCTGTATTCCAGACCAATTACATCAGAATCATTGTGGGTAGAACACGGGCCTTAGGCTTTCACAATATTTTCCCAGTAGTAGGGGGTGGGTCCACATGGTAGAACACAGGCTAAGTATGTGTGGAACCTTGGCTTTGGTCCCAGTACCAGAAGAAAGAACTGCCCCAACGCTACCAAATGAGAGTGTGATAAGAGCTTGGGAAAGCAAAAGAAAGCAAGGAAATGTGAGATTATGAAGTGAATGCTTAGAGATCAGAGGCTTAAATAAAGGAATAGATTAAAATCTAAAGAAATGGCTTTAAAACCTAAAGAGTGCTGGGGAAATGACTCCGTGTGTAAACTGCTTGCTGCTCATGCTTTCTGACATTCCAAACTCCACAGACTTCACTTGGATGATATCTTAGTTAGGGTTTCTATTGCTGTGCTGAAATACTATGACCAGAGGAACTTGGTGAGGAAAGAGTTTGTTTGTCTCATACTTCCACAGTGTAGTCCATCATTGAAGGAAGCCGAGACAGGAACTCAAACAAGGTAGGAACCTGGAGGCAGGAGCTGTTGCAGAGGTCAGGCAGGAGTGCTACTTACTGGCTTGTTAGCCATGGCTTGCTCATCCTGCTTTCTTAGAGAACTCAGGATCACCTGCCCAGGAACGGCCCCACCCACAATGGACTGGGCTCTCCTACATGGATCACTAAATAAATAAATGCCCTGCAGGCTTGCCTATAGTCAAATCTCCTGGAGGCATTTTTCTTAATTAAGGTGGCCTCCTCTCTAGTGACTCTAGCTTGTGTCAAGTTGACATAAAACTAGCCATCACAGATAAATGTTTTTCTTCCAGACAGGGATTCTCTATATAGCTTTGGAGCCTGTCCTGGAACTCACTCTATAGACCAGGATGGCTTCAACGCACAAGAGACCCACCTGCCTCTGCCTCCCGAGTGCTGGGAGTAAAGGCATGTACCAATACAGCCTGGCCTTTCTTTTTTTTTTTTTCTATTTCAAAAGTAATTTTAAATTTTTTTAAGAGAGTGTGTAGGTTATTGCCAGGCAAGATGCACCCATATGCAATAGTTGCTCTCTTATTGGATTTGAAGCCACACAGAAACTTTCCATATCTGGAACTGAAAACCTACTAAAATCCCAAAACTAGGGAATTTCATGGGCTTGAAGGGAAAACCTAATTCTGATGTTGAACTAAATTGGCATGGCATCAAATTTCCTTCTAAATATATATGTTTATACCCATAGAGGATTTTCACTCTCAACCCTAATTCTAGATGCTTCTTCCCATGAAGGCAGACACTTATGGCTTCTCGAGGTGCTGAGAAAATATTATGGTTTATTGCTAAGCACTAAATAAGACATTTATATCAACCTCTTCTGAGTTCAGGGAACACAGGAAAAGGGAGGCAGTGTAAAAGCTGGAAGGTAGAGAGGATTGAAAAAATGTTTTCCTCAAAGCTGAGTGTGGTGGCACACACCTGTAATCTCAGCATTTAGGAGGCAGAGGCAGGTGGATCTCCGTGAGTTCAAGACCAGCCTGGTCTGCAGAGTGCTAGAGAAGCAGCTACTACATGTTATATGCCGGCAACAGGAAGTGGGCTATGACACTGGAAATAGCTTGCAAACAGGAGACTGTGGTGATATATTGTTTATGCTATAGCAAATAAACCTGCCTGAAGATCAGAGGCAAAGCCAGACACACTAGTCAGCCACAGAGGCTAGGCAGTGGTGGCACACACATTTAATCCTCGCAGTCACACTAGTTAGCCATAGAAGCTGGGTGGTGGTGCACGCCTTTTAACCCCAGCACTAGAGAGGAATATACGGCAGGTGGAGGCTGGTGTGCAGGAGTGCAGTCACACTGAGGACAGGATCGCTCCAGCCTTGGTAGAGGTAAGAACTCTCTAGTGGTCGGCTGCTTTGCTTTTCTGATCTTCAGCTTGGAATATGTGTCTCTGGGTTGTTACTATTCATGTTAAAGGAGACCTCAAAGCCCACCCCCAAAGTGACACACTTCCTCCAACATGGCCACACATATTCCAACAAAGCCACACCTCCTACTAGTGCCACTCCTTATGAGCCTATGGGATCCAATTACACTCAAACTACCACAGACAATGTTTCTGTTTTGTTTTAACCAACTTTCTCTATTGTCAGTTCATTAAATACTCTGTAGCATGAATTCACATTCTATTTGCCCAGTTACTTCATTATAAAACAAGCATAGTTAAATACACACACTTTGATACTCTTTTGAAAGTGGTGTTTGTGTCACTGCAAAGTTTGTTACAGAGTTACACCTGGTGGCAGATGCCTGTAGACCCAGTACTCCAGAGGTTTCCATTTGTGAAGCAGTAGAATGGGCCAACTTTGTATGAAGTATACAGTGTAACACAATAAATAAAAGGCCCAGAGACAGATATTGGGATTCAAACTTCAAACTGAAGGTCAGAAAAGCAAAGCAGACTACCACTAGCTTTCACCTCAAGCTCAGGCTGATAGGGCTGATCCACACACTAGCTCTTCACCAAGCCTCAAACTGCTGCCTCTCCTCAGAGTGGCTGGAGAATCCTGAGACTGAATGTCTTCCTATCCTCCTTGATACTGATCAGTGTGGCTGGAGAATCAATGTCTGCTACTGAGACCTTGCTCCTGTCTTATATGCCTCCCTAATGCTGGGATTAAAGGTGTGTGGTCCCATATGCTGAGATCATCTTTGTGTAAACTGTGGTTCTTTAGGACTGGATCAGTCTTGTGTAGATCTGGGCAGCCTTGGACTCAAAGAGATCTGTCTACCTCTTAATCCTGAGTCCTAGGATTAAATGTGTGTACCACCACCACCTCCTAGCTTCTGGCTGCCAGGATTAAAGGTGTGTGGCTTGTGGCTGACTTTGCTTTCTGAATCCTTAGGTAAGCTTTAATAAATCATAAATAATATATCACAACAACACAGTATTCATGAGTTCATGATTTCTGCTCACACAACCAGACTGCCTTAGAAGGTTCAAAAGATATTGATGGACAGGTGATTAAAATTTGTTCTATGTGGCCCATGGCTAAAGCTAAAATCAACAACCTCCAGAATGATTAGTTTCAACTCAACTTTGGGGAAAGCAACAAAAATGGCTTTACAATGATACATCAAATTGCCTCTGGGAAAAATAAGTTTTCCACTTTTTAACATGGCAACCCTTTACTTTATAATACACATATCTGACCCCAGGTGCTCCCAAAACTCTGAGGCCAATATGGTACTTGAAGTCGCTGCAGCGGAGTACAATTGACTCAAGGTTAATAGTCTGTTTTTTGCTTCCTTCCCCCTCCTCCAGCATGACCCCTACCAAGGTGAGTGTACCCTCTGCTCCTGTGCTACTCCTGCCCAACGTCCCCATCACCCCATCTCTCTGGGCCTTCGGAGAGTGGACCCGCCCAGACAGGGAGGAGCTCCCTGAGTTTGGAAACACCTCACTCTTCCTTCCCCTACTGCCGGCTGACCTCTACTGAGTGAGGAGACTACCAGGAGAGGCAAGACAATCCAGAGATGTAACATTGAAATCTTGGCCTACACACACACCACAGGGTGACAAGAGGAGATAGAGACACTCCACCTTCACCCACTGGAAGAAGAGATGGGAAGGAGACAGAATAAGAACACACTCAACAACAGAAAGACCAATATAACACCACCAGAATCTAGGGACTCTGCACCAGCAAGGATCTGAAAATTCCAAAATAGAGGATGAATAAGAGATGGGCCTCAAAAATTATCTGGGGATGATGATAGAGACCTTTAAAGAGGAAACAAGAAAATCCCTGAAAGAAATAGAAGAAAACAAAACAAGGAAAAAATTACATGAAATGGAGGAAAAGACAAACCAAAAAATTCAAGAAATAAACAAATCTCTTAAAGGATCTAAAGAAAGCCAAGAAATAACAACCAAACAAGTGAAGGAAGCACTCGAAACAGTTCGAGGCACGAAAGCTGAAAAAGAAACAATAAAGGAAACACAGAATGAGGCGATGCTGGAAATAGAAAGGCTGGCTAAATGATCAGGAACTAAAGATGTGAGTATAACCAATAGAATTCAAGAGGTGGAAGAGAGAATCTCAGTTACTGAAGACTCGCTAAAGGATATACATTCATCAACCAAAGAAAACCTCAAGTCCAACAAATCCCTAACACAAAATATCCAGGAAATATGGGACACTGTGAAAAAGCCAAACCTAAGAATAATAGGTGTAGAAGAAGGTGAAGAAATCACACTCAAAGGTACAGAAAACATATTCAACAAAATCATAGAAGAAAACTTCCCCAACCTACAGAAGGATACACCTATGAATGTACAAAAGTTTACAAAACACCAAACAGACTGGACCACAAAAAGAAGTCCCCTCGACACATAATAATCAAAACACCAAACCTACAGAATAAAGAGAAAATATTAAGAGCAGCAAAGGAAAAAGGCCAAGTAACATATAAAGGCAGGCCTGGCGTTGGTGGCACACGCCTTTAATCCCAGCACTCGGGAGGCAGAGGCAGGTGGTTCTCTGTGAGTTCAAGGCCAGCCTGGTCTTCAGAGCGAGTTCCCAGATAGGCTTCAAAGCTACACAGAGAAACCCTGTCTTGAAAAACCAAATATATATATAAAGGCAGGCCTATCAGAATCACACCTGACTTCTCAATGGAAACTTTGAAAGCCAGAAGGTCCTGGATAGATATCCTCCAAACACGAAGGGAGCATGGATGCCAACTCAGACTACTATACCCAGCAAATCTTTCAATCACTGTAGATGGAGAAAACAAGATATTCCATGGCAAAACCAGACTTAAACAATACATATCCACAAATCTAGCACTACAGAAAGTTCTAGAAGGAAAACTCCAACCCAACCAAGATAACTACACTCACTAAAACATACACAATAGATGAATCCAATTTTACCAAACACAAAAAGAAACAGGAGGGTGAATGACACCACGAACAATAAACCCAAAACAAACAAAAACCAACAATCAATGGACATTAATATTCTCAGTGTCAATGGTCTTAACCTGCCTATAAAAAGATACAGGCTAACAGAATGAATATGAAGACAGAATCCATCCTTCTGCTGTATACAAGAAACATGCCTCAACTTCAAAGACAGGTGATACCTCAGTGTAAAGGGTTGGGAAAAGATTTTCCAATCAAATGGGCCTAAGAAACAAGCTGGTGTAGCAATCCTAATATCTAACAAATTAGACTTCAAAGTAAAAATCAATCAAAAGAGATGAAGAAGGGCATTTCATACTCATCACAGGAAAAGTCCATCAAGATGAAGTCTCAATCCTGAACATCTATGCCCCAAATACTAAGGCACCCACATTTGTAAAAGAAATATTGCTAAAGCTCAAACCACACATAAAATTCCACACACTTATAGTAGGAGACTTAAACATCCCGCTTTCACCACTAGACAGGACCACCAGACAGAAACTTAACAAAGACACAAAGGATCTAACAGAAGTTATGACCCAATTGGGTTTAACAGATATCTATAGAACATTCCATCCAAACCCAAAAGAATATACCTTCTTCTCAGTACCACATGGAACCTTCTCTAAAATTGCTTTGTTGGCAACAAAGCAAATCACAACAGATACAAAAAAATTGAAATAACCCCATGTATCTTATCAGATCACTATGCTTTAAAGTTAGAATTCAACAGCAATACAAATTGCAGAAAACCTACAAACTCATGGAAATTGAATAACACCCAATTGCACCATTCCTGGGTTGAGGAAGAAATAAAAAAAGAAATTAAAGACTTCCTAGAATTTAATGAGAATGTAGACACAATATACCCAAACTTATGGAACACTCTGAAAGCAGTGCTAAGAAGAAAGTTCATGGCACTAAGTGCCCACCTGAAGAAACTGGAGAATAGGCTCACTAGAGAACTGACAGAACAACTGAAAGCCTTAGAGCAAAAAAAGCAAACTCACCATGGAGGAGTAGACTCCAGGAAATAATCAAACTGAGGGCTGAAATCAATCAACTAGAAACTAGAAAAACATTATAAAGAATCAATGAAACAAAGAGTTGGTTCTTTGAGAAGATCAACAAGATAGACAAACCTCTATCCAAACTAACCAAAAGACAGAGAGAGACCATGCTAGTTAACAAAATCAGAAATGAAAAGGGGGATATAACAACAGACACTGAGGAAATCTAGAGAATCATCAGGTCATACTTTGAAAACCTGTACTCCACAAAATTTGAAAATTTAAAGGAAATGGACAATTTTATGGATGGATATTATTTACCAAAATTAAACAAAGAACAGATAAGCAGTTTAAATTGACCTATAACACCTAATAAAATTGAAGCAGTCATCAAAAGCCTCCCAACCAAAAAAAAGCCCAGGGTCAGATGGTTTCACCGCAGAATTCTACCAGAAATTCAAACAAGAACTAATACCAGTATTCCTCAAACTGCTTCACACAATAGAAGCAGGAGGGACATTGCCAAACTCTTTTTACGAAGCTACAATCACTTTGATACCCAAGCCACATAAAAATAAAACTAAAAAAGAGAACTACAGACCAATATCCCTCATGAACATCGATGCAAAAATACTCAACAAAATATTGGCAAATCGAATCCAAGAACACATCAGAAAAATTATCTACTATGACCAAGTAGGCTTAATTCCAGGGATGCAAGGATGGTTCAACATATGAAAATCCATCAATATAATCCACCATATAAACAAACTGAAAAAGAAAAACCATATGATCATCTCACTAGATGCTGAAAAAGCCTTTGACAAAATCCAACATCCCTTCATGATAAAGACCTTGGAGAGAACAGGAATACAGGAACATATCTAAACATAATAAAAGCAATATACACCAAACCAACAGCCAACATCAAGCTAAATGGAGAGACACTCAAAGAGATTCCTCTAAAATCAGGAAAAAGACAAGGCTTTCCACTCTCTCCAGTCTCTTCAATATTGTACTTAACTTCTAGCTAGAGCAATAAGACAAGAAAAGGAGATCAAAGGGATACAAATTGGAAAGGAAGAAGTCAAACTTTCACTATTTGCAGATGATATGATAGTCTACATAAGTAACCCGAAAAACTCTACCAGGGAACTCCAACAGCTGATGAAAACCTTCAGCAAGTAGCAGGATACAAAATTAACTCAAAGAAATCAGTAGCCCTACTATATACAGATGATAAATGCAATGAGAAAGAAATCAGAGAAACAGCACCCTTCACAATATCCACAAACAACACAAAATATTTTGGGGTAACGCTAACCAAAAAAGTGAAAGACCTGTACAGTAAGAACTTTGAGTCCTTAAAGAAAGAAATTAAAGAAGATACCAGAAAATGAAAAGATCTCCCATTCTCTTGGATAGGTAGAATCAACATAGTAAAAATGCCAATCTTGCCAAAAGTAATCTACAGATTCAATGCAATACCTATCAAAATCCCAACACAGTTCTTCACAGACCTTGAAAGAACAATACTCAACTTTATATGAAAAAAAAAACAGGATAGCTAAAACAACTCTGTATAATAAAGGATCTTCTGGTAGCATCACCATCCCTGACTTCAAGCTCTATTATAGAGCCATAGTTCTGAAAACAGCTTGGTATTGGCACAAAAATAGACACATAGACCAATGGACTCGAATTGAAAACCCTGATATTAACCCACACACCTATGAACACCTTATTTTTGACAAAGAAGCTAAATCTATACAATGGAAAAAAAGAAAGCATCTTCAATAGATGGTGCTGGTACATCTGGTTTCGGACATGCAAACGATTGCAGATAGATCCATATCTGTCACCATGCACAAAACTTAAGTCCAAATGGATCAAAGATCTCAACATAAATCCAGCCACACTGAATCTTCTAGAAGAGAAAGTGGGAGATATACCCTTGAACATATTGGTACAAGAGACTGCTTCCTGAATATAACACCAGTAGCACAGACATTGAGATCTACAATTAATAAATGGGACCTCCTGAACCTGAGAAGCTTCTGTAAGGCAAAGGAAACAGTAAGACAAATCGACAGCACACAGAATGGGAAAAGATCTTCACCAACCCCACATCTGACAGAGGGCTGACTTCCAAAATATACAATGAACTCAAGAAGCTAGCCACCAAAACACCAAACAATGAAATTAAAAAGTGGGTGCAGAACTAAATAGAGAATTCTCAACCTCAAAGGAATCTGAAATGGATGAAAGACACTTAAGAAAGTGCTCAAAATCCTTGGCCATCAGAGAAATGCAACTCAAAACAACTCTGAGATGCCATCTTACACCAGCCAAAATAGCTAAAATCAAAAACACCAATGACAATCTATGCTGGAGAGGATGTGGAGAAAAAGGAACACTCCTCCATTGCTGGTGGGAGTGCAAACTTGTAAGACCACTCTGGAAATCAGTATGGCGGTTGCTCAGAAAAATGGGAATCAGTCTACCTCAAGATCCAGCAATTCCTCTCTTGGGTATATACCCAAATAATGCATGTTCTTACAACATATGTTCAACCATGTTCACAGCAGCATTGTTTGTAATAGCCAGAACCTGGAAGCAACCTAGAGGCCTCTCAACTGAAGAATGGTTAGAGAAAATGTGGTACATTTATACAATGGAGTACTACTCAGCAGAAAAAAGCAATGGAATCTTGAAATTTGCAGGCAAATGGATGGAACTAGAAGAAACCATCCTGAGTGAGGTAACACAGTCACAAAAAGACAAACATGGTATGTACTCACTTATATATGAATTTTAAACCTAGAGCAAATGATTTCCAGCCTACAATCCTCTTCACCAAAGAAACTAGGAAACAAGAAGGACTCTAAGAGAAAAATGCATGGACCCTGGAGAATTGGAAGGGCCAGGATCTCCTGACCTAACTGGGAGCATGAGGGTAGGAGAGAAGGAACTGACAGAATGAGAGGAGGAGAAAAGGTGGGGAGAGGAGGAAATGGAAGAGCAGAAATGTTGAGTGGGGGGAAGAATAGAGGAGAGCAGGATGAGAGGGAGTCATTATAGGTCTGAGGAGAGATCTGGCACTAGGGACATTTCCAGAGATCTACAAGGAAGACACCAACTGACAATCTAGGTGGAGATGATACCCTAAATGCCCTTTCCTTATAATGAGACTGATGACTACTTTATATGCCATCCTAGAGCCCTCGTCCATTGGCTGATGGAAGCAGAGGCAGACACCCACAGATAAACACTGACCTGAATTCTGAAACTTAGTTGCAGTGAGGGAGGAATGAAGATTGAAGGGGTTGGTACCAGGCTGGTGAAAACCACAGAAACAGCTGGCCTGAACAAGGGGGAGCACATGGACCCCAGACTGCTGTCTGGGAGGCTAGCATGGGACTGATCCAGATCCCTGAACATGGATGTCAATGAGGAGGCCTTCTCCCTCTATAGGGCCCCTGGTAGTGGATCAGTATTTTTCCCTGGTTTAAGAAGGGACTTTGAGAGCCCATTCGGCCTGGATACATGGGGGAGGGCCTAGGCCGGGCCCAGGATGATGTGGTGGACTTTGGGGATCCCCAGTCTGAGAGCCCTACCCTCCCTGAGGAGTGGAGGGGATATAGGGTGGAGGGAAGATGGGGGTTGAGGGAGAGTTAGGGGAGGGGAGGGAGAGGGAGAAGGGATTGACATGTGAAGCAAGCTTGTTCCTAATTTGAACTAATAAAAAAAAACAACAACAAGCAAATAAATATAGGTTAAAAAAAATAGTCTTTTTTTTTTTTTTCTGTTCATCAGCAAGATGGTGACCAGATTGCTGGTTCTAGTTGGTAGCCACTTGTAAGGTGGGTCTTGGCCCCTGCCTTTATCTATGGAGTCTTCCAATTTCTTTCTTTTGCTCTGAGCCCCTTCTTTGACAGATGGTTTTAACTTCAGATTACAAATAATTTTCTCTTTGGGTACTGTCTCAGTCCCCAACTTGCACTTAACATTTTAGATAATTGCCTGCCATTCATCAAATTAAGCAACTTGCAAATTTAAACATACAGCATGTGGTTGGTCATATTGCATCTGTATGTAAACACATGTGTTCTGATTCAAATAATTCTGCTGCATTATTTTCACACACAACATCCTGAACCAGAAGAAAGTAGAAATGACAGATTCTCTATCACCATTACCGTATATTGTTCCTAACTTCTCAACTTGGAGAAACATTGAAAGGTCTCCAACTGTCATGTGGGTAGTTAAATAAGATTACCTATAATTGTTTTCCCAAGTCTGAGAATTTTAGACTGATAATTAACTTGAATGGAAATCAGCCTTCAAATGAGACTATTTCCCATATTTGTCTTTCAGCCACACATTATAAATCATCCTGCATGGTCCTCTGAGCTCATTGATGAGGGAAAGAATGGAAAAATCAGAATACAAATGAATTTGTTGATTGTTGGGTTGCAGCCAAGATATCAAAATGAATAAGACTTAATCCTAAACTCAGAAATCTCATTGTCCTGTGGAGGAATGGAGCCATTTCATAACATTATGAAGAAACAATAGAAGAATGGATGTCCAGAGTGCCATAGGACCACAGAAGAGAAACACTATTTGAGGTGGACATATAATATAGGACTTGAAAATTATCCAGAGGAAATGATTACTAGCATTGCCCTTAAACTAACAGTCTGTAGCAAGTAAGATGGATCAGTGGGTAAGTTGCTTTCCATACAAGCCTAAATGCCTGAGTTCAATACCCAGGTCCCACAGTGGAGGGAGAGAACCAATTTCTTAAAGTTTTTCTTTGACCTCCCTTTGAGCCATGTCATACATATCTGCATTCATACACACAAACATTATACATACCCACAATAATAATAAAAAACTACATTTTAAGATAAAATTAATAGGACCTACACTAACAAGGAGATGTGAACATCATGGGTAGAGTTGTATAGGAGGGAAATTCTTCTTGGAAAAAAAAACCATTGGGGCCAGCATAGCTACCAACTTTCTTGTTAAAACCTGTTTAAGGACAGGACTGAATATATAACCACACAGTTGAATATGCCTGCATGTGCACTCAGTTCACATTATAGCACAACAAAGAAAAGTTGTCTGGATAGTAGGATAGATATATGTTCAACATTGTAAAGGGTTTCCAAAATGATGTATGACTTTATATGGCCATCGGCAGTGAACAAGATTTATAATTGCTTCAAACCTCATCAACATAAATGTTGCCAGTCATTTTCATTTTAGCTTAATGAGAAGTCATATAAAAACATGTTCAGTGTCTTCTGACATTTTGAAACACTCATTACTGGGGAGAATTTCAGAAATTTAGGTAATGCATTTGGTGGACACACCGTCTGCTTTGGTAATTATTATACCAATTTATACTGGTCATCTCCATACCCATCTGCCCTTTCTCCTTATGGTGATTTGAATAAAAATGGCTCCCATTGGCTCATGTATTTGAATACTTAGACACTAGAGACTGACACTTTTTGAAAGGATTAGAAGAAGGACTAGGAGTGTGGCCTTGCTGAGAAAAGTGTGTCACTGGTCAAAAGCCCATACCAGGCCCAGTATTTCTCTCTCTCTCTCTCTTCTCTGTCTTCTAGTCAGGATGTAGCTCTCAGCAACCGCTCCAGGACCATGCTCCCCACCATTGATGATAATGGACTAAACCTCTGAAACATAAGCTAGATGCTTTCTTTTGTAAGTGATGCCTTGTCTAGAGTCTCTTCACAGCAATAGAACAGTGACTAGGACACTCCTATATTACTCTGAAGAAAACCTTAGTAATCCCACCATTTCATTGAAGAAACTCCAGCATATATCTCTAACATACAAGAAATCTAAGTTGGGTGTGATGTGGTTCCTATGTAAACATTAGAATTCCATACGGCAGGAGGTCTGCAAGAGTGAGGCTAGCCTGGGCTATACAGCACAACCCTATCTCGTTCTTTCTAAGAAGAGCTCCTTTAAAATCTAACTAAAGCATCATTACATTTGTATAAAAATAGTAGTATCTTGTCATGAAATATTCATTGTGCAAATTTCCACTAATCTCAACAATATCATAAATTATTGTGCAGGTTCCCAAAATTAGTTCATGCACTGCAGTCAGTTGATTTAGTTCTACCACTGTGATATCTCCACATATCACTTTCATTTTTATTTTTTTAATTTTAAGATGTGGTCTCAGATACATGGTCCCCTGGAGAAGGGGAAAGGGTCAAGATCCCCTGAGCAAATTGAGAGCACGGGAAGAGGTGGGGGGGAGCTACGAGAATGAGAAGGGAAGAAGAGGAAGGATGCAGAGGTCATGAGGGAGCAGAAAGCTTTAGTCAGGGGAAGAATAGAAGAAAGGATATGTGATAGGTAGGGTTTTAGTTGGGAGGGTGGTAGGGGAGGCTGGGAGGGAGACGGGAACTGGGGTTGGCATGAAAAACAATCTTGTTTCTAATTCAAATAAAAAATCTTAAAAGAAAAAAAAAAGATGTGGTCTCAGTAAATTGCTCAGTGTAGCCTTGAACTCTATAGCTCAGGCAGGCTTTAAACTAGCAATCCTCCTGCCTGGATCACAGGCTTGAACCACCAAGCTCAGCCTTATTTTTCATCTTTTTTTCTTTTGTAATTATGTGTGGGTATTTTCCCTGCCTGTAGGACTGTGAAGCACATGCATGCTGTGTTGGAAGAGACCAGAAGAGGTGTCATACCTCTGGGATTGGAGTTACAGACAGCTCTGAGCTTCTGTGTAGGCATTGGGAATTGAACCCAGGTCCTCTGGAAGAACAACCAGTGCTCTTGACCACTGAGCCATCTCTCCAACCCCAGCATTTTATGACTGTCCAGGTAGCGAGATGTTCTGTCAATTCTAGAGTTTATATATTATCCTTCTGTGGTCTTTGATAGAGTTAAAGACAGATAGTTATGGTTATAGCTTTCTTCAGTTATTATAAAAGATAAGTTATCCTTTTATTTAGACAAAAGAGGAGATGATGGGGAATGTACTGTATATGTTTATCTTATTAATTATTGAATAAAATACTGTTTGGCCAATGAGACAGCAAGTTAGGACTAAGAGTCAAAGAGGATTCTGGGAAATGTAGTAGAGAAGTGCTAATCCAGGCAGGAAGTGACATAGCAAGGAGACTCATATTTAAGTGAAGGAGAAACAGGAAGGGTCCCTCTTTTCCCCTCCGCTCCTCCTCCAGCAGCACATTGTAATCCACCAGCAAGGAGGGACGCCAATAAGGCGTCTGATAAGATAAGTCTTATAAAATATATAGGTTTATGATAGTTAAGACTGAGCTAACAGATGAGAATCCTAGTCATTGGCCAAGAAGCTTTGAACCTAATACAAGTTTCTGTGTATTCATTTGAGCCTAACTCGGGCGGGCGGCTGGCGTAAAACTCACACGTGGCCGTAGGGCTCAGACAGATTTTGTCGGAAAGATTTATTGTAACAGAGATCCTCCCTTTTCTTTCATTCTTTGCAATATTTTCAATAAAGCAATTAGATTGTAGTAAGTGAAATGGCTCAGCTGGCAAAGTTGACTCCTGCCAAGCCTGACCATATTAAGTTCAATCCCCCAGACCCACAGCATGGAAGGAGAGAACAGACTCCTACAAGTTGTCCTCTGACCTTGACACATATGCTGAGGTATGTGTACACCACATGCATATATACACATATATATACCTACTAATAAATGTAATTTTTAAGAATAAATTAGATTGTCTCCAAAATCTCCCATTAACTAGATTTTGCTAGTAAATTTCTTTAAATGAATAGTACCCTGTGTATTGTGTAAATTTTACTACTTTGAATTTTTGAGCTTTTGAGCTACACTCAAGTTCAGTATTTTTGTCAACACAGCTGGATACTATGGAATATTCCTTTACACTGTGTGAATATATGTCACTGTGATCAGATTATTAAAAGAAGCTTGCTGTCCAATAGCTGGACAGGATAAGGTTAGGTGGAAGAGCCAAATTGAGAATGCTGGAAAGGAGAAGGGTGGAGTCACTAGCAGAAATTAAAGAAGATACCAGAAAATGGAAAGATCTCCCATGCTCTTGGATAGGTAGAATCAACATAGTAAAAATGCCAATCTTGCCAAAAGTAATCTACAGATTCAATGCAATCGCCATCAAAATCCCAACACAGTTCTTCACAGACCTTGAAAGAACAATACTAAACTTTATATGAAAAAACAACAAAAGAAAAACAGGATAGCTAAAACAACTCTGTATAATAAAGGATCTTCTGGTAGCATCACCATCCCTGACTTCAAGCTCTATTATAGAGCCATAGTTCTGAAAACAGCTTGGTATTGGCACAAAAATAGACACATAGACCAATGGACTCGAATTGAAAACCCTGATATTAACCCACACACCTATGAACACCTTATTTTTGACAAAGAAGCCAAATCTATACAATGGAGGAAAGATAGCATCTTCAACAAATGGTGCTGACACAACTGGATTCGGACATGCAGAAGATTGCAGATGGATCCATACCTGTCACCATGCACAAAACTTAAGTCCAAATGGATCAAAGATCTCAACATAAATCCAGCCACACTGAATCTTCTAGAAGAGAAAGTGGAAGATACCCTTGAACATATTGGCACAGGAGACTGCTTCCTGAACATTACACCTGTAGCACAGACATTGAGATCTTCAATTAATGAATAGGACCTTCTGAAACTGAGAAGCTTCTATAAGGCAAAGGACACAGTCAGTAAGACAAATCGACAGCACACAGAATGGGAAAAGATCTTCACCAACCCCACATCTGACAGAGGGCTGACTTCCAAAATATACAATGAACTCAAGAAGCTAGCCACCAAAACACCAAACAATGAAATTAAAAAGTGGGTGCAGAACTAAATAGAGAATTCTCAACCTCAGAGGAATCTGAAATGGATGAAAGACACTTAAGAAAGTGCTCAAAATCCTTGGCCATCAGAGAAATGCAACTCAAAACAACTCTGAGATGCCATCTTACACCATCCAGAATAACTAAAATCAAAAACACCAATGACAATCTATGCTGGAGAGGATGTGGAGAAAAAGGAACACTCCTCCATTGCTTGTGGGAGTGCAAACTTGTAAGACCACTTTGGAAATTAGTATGGCAGTTGCTCAGAAAAATGAGAATCAGTCTACCTCAAGATCTAGCAATTCCTCTTTTGGGCATATACCCAAATAATGCATGTTCATACAACAAGGACATATGTTCAGCCATGTTCATAGCAGCATTGTTTGTAATAGCCAGAACCTGGAAGCAACCTAGAGGCCCCTCAACTGAAGAATGGTTAGAGAAAATGTGGTACATTTATACAATGGAATACTATTCAGCAGAAAAAAGCAATGGAATCTTGAAATTCGAAGGCAAATGGATGGAACTAGAAGAAACCATCCTGAGTGAGGTAACCCAGTCACAAAAAGACAAATATGGTATGTACTCACTCATATATGAATTTTAGACATAGAGCAAAGGATTACCAGCCTATAATCCTCTTCATCAAAGAAATTAGGAAACATGAAGGACTCTAGGGAATAAATCATGGACCCCAGGAATGGGAGGGGGCAGGAACTCCTGAGCTAATTGGGAGCATGAGGGTAGGGAAGAGGGAGCTGCCAGAATGAGAGGAGGAGAAGAGGAGAGGAGAGGAGGAAATTGAGGAGCAGAAATATTGAGTTGGGGGAAGAATAGAGGAGAGCAGGATGAGAGATACCATATTAGAGGGAGCCATTTTAGGTCCAAGGAGAGATCTGGCACTAGGGAGATTTCCAGAGACCTACAAGGATGACACGAACAGACAATCCAGGCAATGGTGGAGAGGATAAGCTAAGCGTCCTTCCCCTAAAATGAGATTGATGACTACTTTTTTATGCCATCCTAGAGCCCTCATCCAGTGGCTGATGGAAGCAGAGGCAGACATCCACAAATAAACACTGAACTGGTCTCTGGAACTTAGTTGCAGAGAGGGAGGAATGAAGAGAGAAGGCATCGGTACCAGGCTGGTGAAAACCACAGAAACAGCTGGCCTGAACAAGGGAGAGCACATCAACTCCAGATGCTGTCTGGGAGGCCAGTACAGGACAGATCCAGACCCCTGAACATGGATGTCAATGAGGAGGCCTCTGAACTCTAGGGGGCCCCTGGTGGTGGATTAGTATTTTTCCCTGTTGTGAGAAGGGACTATGAGAGCCCATCCCACGTGAAGGGATGCACTCTTGCCCTGGACACATGGGGAAGGGCCTAGGCCCAGCCCAGGATGATGTAGTGGACTTTGCAATCCCCTGTGGAGGGCCCTACCCTGCCTGGGGAGTGGTAGGTGGATGGGGTGGGGGGTAAAAGGAGGTGGGGTAGGAGGGGTGAGGGTGAGGGGAGGGAGAGGGAGAAGGGATTGACATGTCAAACAAGCTTGTTCCTAATTTGAACTAGTAAAAAAAAATTAGGAAAAAGAAAAAATAAATAAAAAGTTAAAAAAGAAAGGAAAAAAAGACATGTGGTAAAGCTAGATAAGAAATACAGGTTAATTTAAATGTAACATTTAGCTAGTAGCAAGCCTGAGCTATTGGCCTAGCATTTATAATTAACTTTAAGTCTCCATGGTGGTTATTTGGGAACTGGTGGATGGGAAAGAAAAGTCTGCCTACAGGACACTGTATTGTGCTCTTCACTAGTAAGTGCCCTGCCTGTTGCTTCCCTTTCCTATGTCAGCATTATTAATGTCCAATCATCCTGGGCTGAAAAATAATACTATTTCCCATTCATTTCCATGTTGAGATATGTTGATAAGGAGACACTATCAGTTTCTTTATGTTTATGGTACCACTTCCATAAACAAGGACAGAGAAAGACATAATGAACAGCAAAAAGAGACAACCTATAAAAGTGCTATAAAATATTTTCAAACTGAATACCTCATAAATGATTAATTTCCACAATGGGAATGAAATTTCTGCAACTCAGGCACAACAATAAAAATATCATCACCATCATCATCATCATCATCATCATCATCATCATCATCATCACAACTCATTTTAAAAATCAAGCAGATGGCTGGGCAGTGGTGGTACATACCTTTAATCCAAGCACTCGGGAACTGGACAATTCTCTGTGAGTTCAAAGCCAATCTGTCTACATAGTATGTTCCAGGACAGCCAGGGCTATGTAAAGAGACCCTGTTACAAAAATTTAAAAAAGAAAAGAAAAGCAAAAAGAAATATAAAACGCTTTCGCAACTGTAGAAAATAGTATACAAGTTAATTAGAAAATTAAAAATAGAGCTACTATATAACTCACAGACCTGTTGTTGACTACATGTTCATGAGAATGAAAATCAAAACATCGAAGTGATGTCTGAACAGCCATGTGACACTATTCACAGTAGCCAACATACAGAAACAACCCAAAAGTCCATTGATAAATAAACATAAAATGTGATGAATACATACGCTGGGCAATTTTTTTTTTTAAGAAAAACCCTTTACAGTCCAGGTCTTTTATTTCTTTTTGTACATTAGGCCATGAATTCATATGGGATGGGCTCCAGCAGCTCAGGCTCCTTCCCGTTAGTCCTCACAAAGTGTGCCTCTCTGGGTGGCGCAGGCTGGCGCTTCAGCTGAACCCAGGTGCCCTTCTCCTTGGCTTCCTTCTTCTTCTGGTCGTTTTCCTTCACCCGCTTCAGGAAGCTGTCTCTGCTCTTAGAGTGCTTGATGTGTTCCATCCGAACATTAATCCTCTTGGCAAGAATCTTGCCTTTAACTTGCTTGTTTGCAATGATGTCCACAGCATGCTGGGTGACATTGTAGACTCTTCCTGTTTTGCCATGGTAACATTTATGGGGCATTCCTTTTTGAACAGTGCCCATTCCCTTGATGTCTACGATGTCACCCTTCTTGTAGATTCGCATGTACGTGGCCAAAGGAACAACTCCATGCTTCCTAAAAGGTCTAGAGAACATGTAGCGAGTGCCCCTCCTCTTGCCCTTTGTGTTCGTCATTTTTGCGAGTCACTGAAAGATGGCTGCCGCGGCCCACGCTGGGCAATTTTTCAGGCTTCAGAAATAAAGGCAGAAATCCTTCCATTTGCAACAACATGGATAATCCTGGAGAACTGTACACTAAGTAAAATAAGCTAATCACAAAAGAAAAAATGGTGCAGGTCTAAGGGTGGAGGAGATGATGGGCTCAGTAGGCTTAAACCTTGAGGTATGCTAAATGACTAAGTTCTAACCATCTGTTTTAGGTAGCTTGTGTGGGTACAGTACAGTATCTACTCTTCAAATTTTGAGGGAAGGGGCACAGTGGTCACAGCTTCACTTGTCATTGGTAAAGCATGTATAAAGGCTCTGAGTTGAAAACCCAGCACCATAAAAGTTTTTAAATTTGTTAAACACTTTTACTACACACAAACAACAGATTAAAAGGAAACCCTGGGAGCTATTCAATATATTTCTTTGTTTAGTTGTAATTAACAGGTATTTGCATGTGTCAAAACTCACACATTTGTATATATTAAATATGGGTAGAGTTTTGCATATTAATCATACTTACCATGACCTGCATGGACTTGGGATTGACCTGACTGGGGGAATAAAGGTGTGAACAAATGACAGACACACAACAGAAAGTCCACGAGTGAGGGGCTGGGCTCTCTGATGGAGGGGTACTAACAGCAACCTGCTAGCTCAGGGCCCTTATTACATACAGCATGAACTGGAAGAAGGAAGTGGGCCAGCTCATCTCCATAGGAGGGCTCTGTGGGGAAGCAGTCTCAGATTGCAGTCATTCAGAAGGAAGATGACGCAGATAGATCCTCAAGCACTGGTTTTAGCTAAAGGCCAACTGTTGTGGAATACTAATTTAAGATGTGTTACATTTGCTTATGCTACAGACTATTTGTTTAATGAGGCAAAGATGTGGTGCATGTGCTACTTTGCCTATCTAAAACACCTAATTGATCTAATAAGGAGCTGAACGGCCAATAGTGGGGCAGAAGAAAGGATAGGCGGGGCTGGTAGGCAGACAGAATAAATGGAAGGAGAAATCTGGGAAGAAAGGTTAGGGTAACAAAAGAAGAAGGAGAGGAGGACATAAGGGGCCAGCCACCCAGCTACACAGAAAGTCATGGAGAAAGAAGTAAAGAAAAGACATACAGAAATAGAGAAAGGTAAAATCCCAGAGGCAAAAGGTAGACTGCATAATTTAGGTTGAGAAAAACTGACAAGAAATAAGCCAAACTATGGCCTGGCATTCGTAAGAAAGAATAAGATCTCCATGTATATTTATTTGGGAGCTGGGTGGTGGGCCCCTAAATGAGTAAAGAGCAAAGAGTAAGGGAAAAAAATAGCAACAATAGCCAACCATTCATAAGCACCCAACAAGGGATGGCTTTGCCATTCCTCTGACCCTGACCCAGGGAAGGCCTTGCCATTCTCATGGGTCTGAAGCATTGAGGTCCTTGGCATGGCTGTGCTCATATCACTTATACACATTCACGCATCATCTGTTCTCCTCAATACCACAGTAAGGTTGTTCTTGAAAAGGCAATATAGGGCAGGCTAGTTGGCTCAGATGGTAAAAGCACTTGCCACATGAGTCTTAAGAGCTGAGCGCTACTCTCATCCCATGCCTGGAGCCCACAGTGGAAAGACAAACATCTCTCAGAATCTGTCTTCTGACCACACACGCACTTATGGGCAATTTCTCTCTCTCTCTCTCTCTCTCTCTCTCTCTCTCTCTCTCTCTCTCTCTTTCTCTCTCTCTGTCTCTCTCTCTCTCTCTCTCTCTGTCTCTCTCACACACAGTTAACAACGATAATAAGTAACTTAAATGTTTTAGAAGGTAATATAAGTTTTTAATATTTAATTTGTATGTGTGTGTGCCTGACTATGTGTGTATACCGACAGAAATCCAAAGAGACATCAGATACCCTGGAACTGGAATTATATATGGTTATGAACTGCTATGTAGGGACTGAGAACCAAACCTAAGTCCTCTGCAAGAGCAGCTGGTACGCTTAACTGCTGAGCCACCTTTCTAGCCCTAAATCTTAACTTCCTCCTTTTATTTACCAATTTTTTTATTTACCAATTTTTTTGGGGGGGGAGGCGGTTTTGAGGCAGGGTTTCTCTGTGGCTTTGGAGGCTGTCCTAGAACTAGCTCTTGTAGACCAGGCTGGTCTCGAACTCATAGAGATCCACCTGCTTCTGCCTCCCTAGTGCTGGGATTAAAGGTGTGTGCCACCACCTTCTGGCTTTATTTGCCAATTTTTTAAAAATTTGAGTTTGCTAATATTTTTCAGTGGTGATCAGCCAATGTGGGACAATGGTACTGTTAGAAAAAAAACTCACCTATTTAACATATTTGATGTATTTCAATCAGTGCAGTGATTATCACTTTCATTACAGTTGTTTTTTCTGGAGACATGGGTACACAAGTGCCATAGTGTACAGGTAGATGCTAGAGGATAGTTTGTGGGAATCTGTTTGCTCCTTCCACCACATGGGTCCCAAGATTCAAACTTGTATCTTGAGGTTTGGTGACAAGTGCCTTTGGCCACTGAGTGATCTTCCTGGCCCCTTTATCATTTGTTTGGTTGGTTGGTTGGTTGATTGGTTGGCTTTGTCTTTTGAAACATGGTTTCTCTGTAGAGCCTTGGCTGTCCTGGAACTCACTCTATATACCAGATTGGCCTCAGATTCACAGAGATCTGCCTACCTCTGCCTCCTGAGGGTTGGGATTAAGGGTGTGAGCCATCACCATCCATCCCCTTTATAATTTTCAGTGATGCTTTTCTTCTACTGACCAACAAGTCTTAAGTCCATTGACAAACAGGTTTGAAATATTGATAGGCTTTGAATTTTTTTAATTCTCAATCTCAGATGTGACTGCATATGTAATTCACATAATTGTGTAGTATAAACCAGTGACTAACAGTATAACAATGCCTAACAGTTCCCAGAACTGTTCCCATACACATGCTTGTCCAGCCTCTTGTGTCTGTTTGCCAGGAAGACCCATATGGCTATGGATTTCACTTGTGGTATTCTGTAGTGCAGCAAGGACTCATTGAAAGCTACCATACCCTGAGCAACACAGCAGAGCAGTTATTTTATCAGATTCCTAAAATGACAGCTTGAGTTCAAATCCTGGCCCTACCAGTCAAACTAAGTAAAGGTTCCTACCTCTTTCTGCCTCATTTTCCCCACCAGTAAAATATGCACAAAGATGTTATGGCATTATGATGATAAATGAACTACTCCACGCAAGCACCATGTGCCTGGCATATGGTAAGCGCTCGACAAGTGTAAGCAGTTATTACTGTTCTCATCATTCAAGCTGATCCTGTGCTTCCTTTATGGCTCCCTACCAAGGAGTGAAGGCGTGAGACTTCAGATGCATGTAAGAGGCCCTGACCTCTAGCCTCAGCTGAAAAGGAAAACACATCCATTAGGTGCATGAGTGAGAGGCAGTTGAACCATGACATGTACTCACTTTCATGATTCACAGGAGGTGAAAAGAGTTCTGGCTCCTGTAGCTCACATCTGATTAGTTTTACTCTCCTTGACTCATTCTTCTTAAGGGCTTCTTTGGTGTCTTGGAAACGGTGCTTTAACTCTGGAGAGAATCTTACCTCTGTTACCTTGGTTGATCCCTGCTTGGTCCTTGATGAAAGCATGTTCTATTATCATCATTTGACAAACACTGGAGTTGGTGGCAACCTGCCCAAGGTCATGGGGCCATCTGACTTCAATAGCAGTTTTCTCCTATCAGAGTATGGTTTCCTTTCCTAGCCAATTAATGTATTCATCAATAACTATTTACTGAGCATGTGTTCATCTGTTAGCCCTGTTTTATGACCATCAAATTGGTGCTATTGGCAGTGGATTTCGATGTGAGGCAAAGAAATTGACACTGACTAACAAAACTTCCTGCTTTGCAGGGTTTACAGTCTATCCAGAGGAGACCTCAACCAAACAAATAATGGACAATAGCATGTCTGATAGCCAACAGTACTATGGAAAAACGAGGAAGCAGGTAGGTTGTACAAGTTAGTAAAAATGAGGAGCTATGGCTTTTGATTGGTTAGTGAAGAACTTGCTGAGAAAGCAACATTCGGGTTGAGTAAAAAAGTGGAAGGAGAGACTTTACATATTCATTTGAGGAGCTACCAACCAGGAAGAGATGGCAAGGACAAAGGTCTCAGGGAGAGGCCATCCTGGTGTTCTCAAGGAACAGCAATAGGAACTTACAGCTGGAGAGGAGTCAGACAGACAGAATTTCACCAGGATCAAATCATTTAAGTCTTTCCCAATCGTAAGGGCACTAGTTTTTACTCTGAGTTAGATGGGATCCCATCAGAGGACACACAGGAACTAAAATAAGTAATGATAACTCTAGGATAACACAGCAATTTTTACTGTTTTATGGGCAGGTCTCATTATGCATGTCTGGCTGTCCTGGAACTCACTATGTAGACCAGGCTGACCTCAAATTCACAGAGCTCTGACTGCCTCTGCCTCCTCAATGCTGGGATTAAAGGTGTGAGCCACTACATTCAACTATCCTAGCAATGAGCATGGAAAACCTCAAACTAAACATCCCTGCTTACTCAATGTAGTGTACCTGCAGAGTATATCATTATCAAAAAACATAATCAGCAAAAAGAAAGGATATATGACACAAATATATGCTCCCAACCTCAAGAATTTTCAGTTCTTCTATGCAATGGTTACACACACCTTTAATCCCAGCACTTAGGAGGCAGGAAACAGGTGGATCTCTGAGTTCAAGGCTAGCCTGGTCTACAGAGTGAGTTTCAGGACAGCCACGTGGGCTATTATTACACAGAGAAACCCTGTCTCAAAAGAACAAACAAAAAACAACAAAAAGAATTCCCAATTCTACTTACTTGAGAATGGACTATTTTAACAAAAACACTTCACATCTCCTCAGTTATCTAATCTAAAGTCAAATAGTTGTACCCTTTAAAAAACTAGCTATTGCAGGTGGTGATGACACATGTCTTTAATCCCAGCACTTGGGAAGCAGAGGCAGGCAGACTTCTGAGTCTGAGGCCAGCCTAGTCTACAGAGCGCATTCCAGGACAGCCAGGGCTACACAGAGAGAAACCATGTCTCATTAAACAACAACAAAAAGACTAGCTATTCCGTCTGACATTTAAACACATGTTTTGAAAAAGGTAAACTTACTCAGCAGGTCTCTTTTATTCTAAACCAAGAAGCTGCAGAACAATTCACTAGAGCCATGCCCATTAAAGTCGGAGTTCATTAAAGTCAGCTTACCTTAGATATTGTGTTTGACTGTTGGGTTCAGCACCTCTTTTATGTGGATATTTGCAGAGGTCTAAAAGGTATGTATTGTAACGTCCAGAGCATTTACCCCTGAATCCAAAGTGAGTCCCAAGGCCAAAACAGGACCAACACTCAAGTGAGTGGGAGAGAAAACCATGAATGATTCTGCAAAATACTCGGGGAAATAAGACACCCAGAGCTAAAAGCAAGCCATAAGCCACAGCTTTTTAATTCTGAAATGAGAGTGGGTAACATCCGCTTGCTGGTTAAAAACACTGTCATTTACGTGAGGGACTATGTTTAATGGTCAAAAGCATTAAGCTCACTGAAGGGTGACATGTTTTGTTTGCAGTAATGTGTGACTGCACAGCCTTTCCATCCAGTGCTCATGTCCAACATAAGGGAGTAGTCCTTCCTTCCCATTAAATCAAATTCACATTGCTGAAGCCTGTGCCTGGCAAGTGAAGCTAAGGTGCTCTGTGTCCAGCATTCACCAGTGTGGGTTCCAGGAAAGCAGGGCAAGAAGACATCCTTACCGAAAATCAACACAGACAACCAGAGCCTATAGCTGCAGAAACTCATAGTGTAATGGCTTTGCGGGTTTTTTTTTGTTGTTGTTATTTCAGTCATCCTGTAAAAGAAACAGAGTTAGAGAGAAGGTTCCTACACAGCCTACATAATAAACTGTCAGTTTTTAAACTATTATGTTATGAAATGGAAATTAGCTGTTATGATCAAACCATATGGCTAATATAATTGATTGCTTTGTACTATTGAGAAGACAGCAATCACGATTCAAAGAATAGCTAAATAGATTTTTTTTTGCAAAATTAGCTACAGTGATAAGGTATATTTTGTTGGGCAATTGAGGGGCTTATTTTTAATGTGATAAAGAAGAATCCTTGTTCCAGATTTGAATGGAAACTGTGAATAAAAAGGATTTTGATTGACTTTTAAAACCTCTCACACAGAATAGTAATTCTGTCAGAAAGGAAACTGGCACATGTATACCTGAGAATATGTGCATATGTGCAGGTAAAGAGACCCTGAAATGAGAGGCTAAGCGAATACTGGCGTCCATAGTTAATAGCGTGAGGGGGAAAATGGTTCTAGGTTTCCATTTCAGAAGCAACTTCAGCATATTTGGGGTAACTTTGCAGTTGGAAGGTGGTTCAGCTATATTTTTTCTCGAGTTCTCTAGTATCTAATAGCCTTCTACACTAATACTAGACACACTTACATCCATATACAGGAAAACATCCCCAGGCTTGATGGAGACATGACTGAGTCTTAAAGAAACAAGATATTGTCCCATAAACTGACATCCTGAACCCCTCCTTGAAACTCACTTTAAGCTCTGAGTCTTACCCTCAAAAGGTCCTCAAGTCTGCATGGGACATGTCTGTCGATTGGGTTTCCTCCTTTTTCCTTAGGTTTGGTTGGGGAGTTATTTTATTTTTTATCTCCCCCATACACACAGCAAGTTGTTGGTTCTACTCTCTTCTGTTGCCAGCTTCGGGTTCTCCAACACATACTTCCTTTAACTTTCACAAAGATCCTCCCAAGGACCATTATTCTCATCATCCCCATTTTATAGATGAGACACTTGGGAATCACACAGGTTGGTGGTGGACTTACCCTTACAGTGATTCAGAGACCGTAGAGTACAGCAGATGTCTCCCACATGCAAAGAGGCATGTGCTCACTGCACTTTGTTGTTTTTGAAATCTATTTCTGAAAGGGGAACATGACTATTGCTGCCTTGATTAGTTTTTATGAGCATTGGTGTCTTTCCTGCATGTATGCCTGCATGTGTGAGGGTATCAGATCTCCTGGAACTGGGGTTACAGACAGTTGTGAGCTGCTGTGTGGATGCTGGGAAATGAACCCAGGTCTTCTCAAAGAGCAGTCAGTGCTCTTAACCACTGAACCATCTCTGCAGCCCCTTGATTTTTTGTTTGTTTTCATACTAAACAAGGGGCAGCATTATGGAAGCAGAAAGGATGTCCCGTTATTGCAGCTATCCTAATATTTTTATTTATTATTTATTTAATTGTACAAGTTATGGAGCAGAGTATGATAACACATGTATATACTGCATGGTATGCAAATCAGGATGATTTCTTTAAACTTCTTAAAATGTTTTTATTAGCACACAAAATTGTAAGTATTCAGGAGGCACAGTCTGACATTTCCATATATACATATGAAATTTATTTATTAACTCAAAGCAATTCATTTTTCCATACCCTTATTACTACTTTGGGTTTGAAGCTTTTGAGCTCCTCTCACCTTGATATTCAGAAAATATTAAGGTTATTGTAACCTATAGCCACCCCACTCTTAGCATCTTTAAGTTCTTGACCTGTGACCACTATAGCGCTAACCGTGGCAAATCCTGAATCCACAGTATCCCATGCTGACTACTGTGTGAATGAGAAGGAATGGTGGATTTGCCTCAATGCATGCATACAGAGCAACCACAGTTCCGAAGTTCTTCCTGCAGCGAAAGCATTGCTTATATGAGAAAACTCACAAAATTCCTACAGCCCATCTTTGAGGCAGGACTATTATTTATCCTCATTCTGAGAAGCATAGTGGGGTACTGAGGGTTAACTATGTAACTTCCCATAATTCTCAGAGTAAGTGGATAACACAGACATGGATAGAGGCACCCACATGGTTAAGAGCAGTCCTCACCCCAGGACATCCTCACCAGGCAGGCTCTACCATCATTCCCAAGCCTATGCTGATTCACTAGATGGGTGAAGTCTTGACATGAACTTGGCACCAGGATACCATGGTAGCCACTATAGAGGCAAAATCTGGGAAAGGAAGATGGGGCTTTTTGAGATCGTGTGTACCTGGAACAGGCTCTTAGGAACTTGAGCTCCCTAGTTCAAGTCCTGGTTTACTACTGGATTTCAAAGAAAAGGCAGATAGACAAAACGCCTAGGCATGCAGACATGCTAATGTCTCTGAACTCTTCACTGTGAGATCCACCTGCTTAGATATTCCAAAGGCATGCACATTTCTCTGGAAACTCCGGTCACTTGCTTCCTGGAGGTCCCAGGGAATCTTTCCTAGCCATGGAGAACATCCATGAATTCCTTGGTTTTTAAAGGACTCAGACAGGAAATAGACATAAGAAGCCCACACAAGTGATCTTACTCAGACCCACCTCCTGATTAGTGGAGTTTCTCTTGCACATGGTGGGCTGGAAGCTACTGACTTCAATCAAACTTTAAAAGGTTTTATTGTCTCCAATAAGCCTGACAACAACATAATGAAACCAGTTCTTGTTTTTATACCCACTTTGTTGAGAAGGAAGCAGAAATGTAAAGAGGTAAAAATACAAACTACCAGAGCCCTGAACAGAAAGAGCCCAACATCCTGTTGCTTTAATATTGAAGAGCAGCAAGTAGGGCCCTCAGCAAGGGAGGTAGAACACAGCCTTGGCGGGATCCTCATCCTTCCCCTCACAAATTCACTCACCAAACCCACTGGCCAGAGAAGAGAAGGTAGGATCCGGCTGAAGATTTTGAGCCTAGGGCTAGAGTCAGTAGCTCTGGATTGTGACCCTGGTTCTGGATATTATAGCTGTGTAACTTTGGGCAACTTGTTTAACAACTCTTAGACTCTGTTTCTGAGAGAGAAAAAAAGTAACAAAACCAAAACTTAGGATAATAATGCATAGGCCAAGTAGGTATTTCTTAAGACCATTGTAAGGGTTAACTGAAGAGAATTTGTCTTTTTTCCTCATACATGTCCCTTCTCAGCTTCCCCCTGCCTAGTACAGTGCCATAAACATAATAAATGCTCACAATAAGGTACCTTCTTTCTTGCAAGCAACACCTCCCTCTCCAGCACCTTTTCTCACCAGAGACCCCAACCAACCAAAACCTGAGCATGTGTAAGTCCCCAAGACTGCCATCTCTCCCTTCTGGTTAAGGATAGCAATTAAGGCTGGTGTTTGTTTTGTGTGTTCCTTCCCCCAATGGAACCCCTATGGCCTTTATTGGTTGTGCCTGTGATGACCATTCTGGCATCAGCCCTGAGTTTGTCTGGAGTCACTGGTCTTTCTTCTAGCCCCATCATTTATTCATTTGTTCAGTCAACAAGCATTGTTGAGCCTCCACTGTGATGGAGACTCTTGGGGATACCCAGAAAGACCCAGGGCTTATCATGCTTATCCTCTCCTGCCAGCAATGACCAATCAGTGCGAGGGAAGAATCTCCGAGGTATAAGAGGAAACAATCAAGGAAGGATTCCAAAGACATGGGCTCAACCTTCTAGAGGTGACCCACCAGACAGGGGCGCTATTAAGTGTTCCTGACCGTCACTCCAGACCTTTTATTCCACGTTTCTCAACATAGTCTGAGACGCAGGCTGATCCCTTCCCAGGCTTTTGACCCTGAACCCCTCATTTCACACACTTTTGGGGGACTCCTGAGTTTAAGCAAAGCAAGAATCTTTTCAGAGACGGGATACCCTGGAACCAAACAGTCGTTGCCTGCGCCTCACAACAAACTTCATGCACCTGAGAGGGGTAATTAGCAATTACAAAGCATTAATTGCCCCACCTCCGAAGACCTGGGATAGGCAGAGAGAAGCACTGGCCAACTGTAAGGTAAGAAGATCGGGGAGGGGAGGGGATTCCCAACAGTCTCTGCAGAGATCCGCTTAAGTCTTTTCTCTTTTGCCTTTCTTAGCTTTGTTCCCTGGTCTGTCCTTCAAGGAAACCACAGGGAACCTACATGTCCAGCTTGGAGGAAGGACCAGAAAAACATCCCAAAGGGAAGAGGCAGGGAGACCAGGAAATCTGAGCCCCTGTGGAATCTGGCCCCTGGCTGTGTTACTGAAGGAAGACCTCATTCTTGTCTCTACTGCGCTGGAGGAGGCTCAGAGCGACAGCGCCTGGTGTGGAATGCAGCGGAGGAGGGTGGGGGTGGAGGAGCAGGGATGGGGGAAGCATCTTCTCGCTGCCTAGTCAGGTTTGGGTTCCACTGGAAAGAGTAGAAGGCACCGACTGGAAGTGACCATCCAGGGAGCCCTCCCAGGACTGAAGATCCAAAGGGAGGAGGGGGAAAAAAACAGCTTGCAAAATACCCCAAACTCGTGGTACTGTGAAGCCACGGAATGAATCCTAAACCTCGGTGTCCTGAATTGCCACCTTCTGCCAGCCAAGGAAGAAAAACTGCTTACGAACAAACCAGGGTCCTTCCAGTTTTGTGCACAGACACAAATTTACCCCTCCGGTTACAGGCCTGCTTTCTGTGTAGATGAGGGTCCTCTTTGATGAGGACCTTTCTGGGATGGCTTAGCTCCAGGCATTGGGAGCCTTACTCAGGATCTGGGTAGTACAACGTTGACCTCTGGTCTTGCACTTAGAAAAAAATGTTCTTCTCACGACCAATTTACACCTCAGAAAAAAATGGAGATGTGACAGAAACTGCCTCCTAAGCCTGTGATTTGAGTTAAATGAGTTAATATCTGCTTTGACAGTACCAGGAAAATTGAACTTGCTGAACTGCTAACTTCGTATATCTCATCAAAATCTCTTTAAAATAATACCAAAGTCCAGGCGGAACTCTTTTAACCATCCCCCCAAAACAAAAAACAAAACAAAAAAACCTTCAGCTCTCGACCTGACTGTCTGAGAAAACCTGACTTAGGCCTCAACGTTCAGGGTGGATAAACCAGGCCTGCTTGAGAGGGGAAAGCCGAGGCGGCAGGTGCCAAGTCTTGTCCTCATCTAGCTTCTGCTCCCAAGTGAAACTTGGGCTCCGTCCCTCTCCCGCGGAGGGAAAAAAAATCTACCTAACCCACAAGGTTCACCCTCAGTCTTGGTGTGGAGATGGAAAGAGCTAGTCTGCATTGCCCTAGCTCGGGTTCTGCAAAGGGCTAATTAAATCCCCCGGTTTGAGCCCTGTCCTAGGACTAATTCGTCTCCAGGTCTGACTTGTTGGAATCACAGATCGCAAGTACAGTACGCAGGCGGCCTTCACCTGAGTCTGCAAGTTGGGTGAACAGTTTCCTATATAGAGTTTCCCTGGCGAGCACAGCCGGCACCCATGGCTGGCTTTGTGGCAGCTAGTAATTACCCGCCCTGAAAGCCGACCCCTGGAGGCTGGTGAGTGAGCGGACAGGGCTCCCTCCGAAGCCTCCCGGCAAGCCTGCCACTGATAACAACCTCGGCTAGGAGGTGGGTCTGTGTTTATCCACCCGCGCGCCCCGCTGGCCCTCTCTTTGGTAAACACTCTTTAAACAAACAGCCCATCCACTCTGTTATTGCCAAAGCTGCTCAGAGCTTTAATAAAAGCCCAGGGAAGATCAGAACCCGCGTCCAAGGCTGCTGCTTAATCCAATGAAGGCAATTTCCGAGGATAATTGCGAACATGTTTTAATGCATATGCATGAAAAAGGATTTTTTTCCGAGAGACCGACTTTACATGCTTATGTAATTGATTGAGGCGCTGACCCGCTATTCAAAATGTTATTTGAGAACCATCAGAATGCGTAAACTTGCAAATTGCCCAGCTTGTATCTGAATTAATACCTCATTCATCATCATTATGGGTTGATAAGTTAATTTAACCATTTCATTCTGCCTTAATGAGCTATAGTTAAATTAATGCCACATAATATATGAAAGTAACATTTAAATAGAAGCACTGGGCTGAGACAAGCCGAGGCTGCCGCTATTTGGGCTGAAATAAGGTGACATAAATCTTTTCTTCATTACAGGACCCAGTCTGCTCCACCAGCAGTTATGAAGTATTTATTCATTCACTTTCTTTTGCGAAGTTGCTTTGCCAAATAGCATAGGTAAATTATGTGGGCTTGTAAATAATGCCTGAGGAAGTATTTATTAAAGTAAGATCAGGGTGACTTAGAGGGATTTACAAAAAGGCATTTTACAGGGTGCTTACCAAGCACCCCAGGAAAACCAAGGCCCCTTGCCAGTGTCCTACAGCTTGGTTCAGTGTGTCCTCCCGGATCTGATGGCCAATGGGTTCCTTGCTGAATGTGT